>NC_056741.1:338834673-338887734 GCF_019279795.1 Protopterus annectens | reverse complement strand
TTTCTTTTTCCCCCAAAATTTTCTAAAAATTGCCTTTTTCCCCCCGCTCATCTTTCTTAGGCCTAAATATTATTATCTTCTGATCTTGTGTGTATCTAAAATTGCTGTATCTTAAACTATGTTTTGAGTCTATACCTCTAGACTTAATTTGAATTTTTAAAAATCCAAACATTGAAATTTATGTATAGTATTGTTTAAGTATTGTATTTTCTCTTTTTACCTGCTTGGAGCTTATCTCCCTGGGCCTCTACTGAAAATGGACATGTATCCAGCTAGACTAGCTCAGTCAACAAATGTAAAATAAAATAAATAAAAATAAAATAAATAATTTCCACTACCCATTCCTTAAAATCCTCTCTTTTTAACGGATAGGAAGGGAAGTGCCAGTGTCTAATTTTTACTTCATTTCCCTCCATGTTTATCTTAGTTATTATTGGCGCATGACAGAAAATATTTTTAGATGTATGTCAAAGCCCTCAAATAAGTGCACATCTTCCTGTGAAATATAATTTCTATCTAATCTAGCCAGATTATTACACAAATAAGACCCCTAGATACATACCCATTGCTGTAAATCAAAGTCCAGTCCCCACATATAAGTAATTTTCCCTGCTGAAAGCTGATTATTTCTCCCAAAATTTTCTTAAGCACCATAATAGCATTTTTAGGTGGAATATAACTATATGTCAGTTTAATGGTCATCCTTTGCCAGTAGTCTCTTACTAACACAAATCTACCATTATTATCTTTTTTCCTCTTCTATTAGTATTGGTGCTTCTCTAGTAATTAATATAAGGACTGTTCTTTTCCTTTGTTCCTGATAATCTGCTGAATATCCATCCTGAAATCCTTTCTTTATCAAATTCACATGCTAAGTTCTTTCTGAATGTGTCTCCTATACCATTACTATGTGCACTGTGCATTTCTTATTAAATATTCCTTCCTTTTTGATTATACCTGTGAGACCATTCACATTCCACTATAACGTGGGAAGTATTACCATTATGACAAAAAGTCATTATTCCCATCTATTATACATGACATCTTTTTCAAATGTCTATTTTAAGCTTTTATGATACATGCACCCACTAATGTTTGGCAGATTGATCCTTTATACAGTTTTTTCTTATCATCCCCATTTTAACATATGCCACATTTTACAAGACTTTTTGTTTTAAGAAAACCCTCAAACAAAAAACAAACACACCTCCCAGAACACCGAACTACGAACCAAAGGAAGCCAGCTGACGATACACCACTACGCCTTGAAAGTATAATCACAAATACGTATACCAGTAGGAAGGATTACTCTAAAAAAAAGTTTATTTAAGCTCACACTTATAAGCTTTTCGTCTGTGTCTCCTCACCACAAACAAACACACCTCCCAGAACACCCAGGAACCTATTAGCTTAATACAAGCACACAAAACTATGTACATTTTCAAATAATGATGTTCAACCCTCCTAATGGGAATAATTGCCCCAAACAGATATCTGCAAACATCCAGTCATTGTTCTTTAGTTGTGTTGCACAAACAGTAATAGGTTCATAGGTTCATAGGTTCATACTAGGCTATCTGCCCGAGGGCATTTACAAGCCTAGCCCATCGTTTTGTGGCTTACGCCACCCCTTTAGTACGGGGAACTAAACCCATTATTTTGCTGTGCCTCTGTCGAGCAATGACACTGAGGTAATCCCTGGGGTATATCTGCGATCTCCCATCCATTGGTCAAGGTTTCTCTTGAACAAGGCCAGTGAGGTGCTCTGCCTCACATGTACCGGGATTTTGTTCCACAGCATAGGGAGTCTTTGGGTGATGAATCTATCCCTCCAGCACGTCCTATTAATAGTCGTGTCCAGGTTTAAGTCTCCCGCCCTTGTGGCTCTGATGGATCTGGATTTTTTGAGGTGAAGCATATTCATCAAATCTGGGTTTGACATGGCCTTGTATGTTAGGCAAAGGTCACCTCTGAGCAAGCGGTAAGCAACTGAGTAGAGCTGGAGTTCTTTCAGTCGGGCAGCATAGGACAGATTTTTGAGACCCTTTATCCTTTTGGTGAGGAACTTTTGTGGCCTCTCCAGCTGCTGCAAGTGTCGGGTCATATACATTCCGAATGGGGCATTGTACTCAATCATTGGTCTGATGAGTGATGAGTAAAGGGAGACTATGACCTCCCTTGATCTAGATGAGAAACCCTTCATGATAAGGTGGGCAATGTAGAAGGTCTTCCTAACTACTTTAGCTACATGGGTGTCGAATGACAGACTACTATCAACCTGGGTCCCCAGGTCCCTGATAACTTCTTCTGTGGATTGCCACCTATTTGGTAGCTAGGGGTAACCTTGTTTTTCCCGAAGGGTATGACTATGCATTTTTTGGCATTTAACTTTAGGCCGTGGCTCTGGCATCAGTTATCCGTTTCTGTGAGACCCTTCTGAAGGATATCTGTGTCAGATGTGTTTTCTACTATGCCCAGTTTGCAGTCATCTGCAAACTTGGTCAGCCATAACCCTCCTGTGTTTGCTTGTACTTCGGAGAAGTAGATGCCAAACAAGAGTGGGCCCAGGACTGAGCCCTGTGGGACACCACTTGTGACAGGCTTTGAGTCTGACATGGCGCCAGCAACTCTGACCCTGTGGGTTCTGTCACTCAGCCAGTTTGCAACCCATCTTGTGATGTATGGGTTGACATTTAAGCTGATGAGTTTTTCAATGATACCTGAGTGGGGTATTGTATCAAAGGCCTTAGCCAGATCGAGGTAGGCTGTATGGACTGCCTTTCCTCATCAATGGCTTTGGTGACTGTTTCAAAAAGTCAACCAAATTTAAAAGGCATGATCTGCCTTTGACAAAGCCAAACTGGGTTGGATCCAAAGTCTGCAAATTCCTATGTCTTTATTTATGAGGTCCATTATGATCCTCTCCATGGCTTTGCAGATAAGGCTTGTCAAACTAATGGGCCGGTAATTTCCAGGGTCGGTGGAGGCACCGCTTTGTGAAGTGGTACCACAGTTGCAGTGCGCCACCCCTGGGCACGATCCAGAGGTAAGACTTTGATTAAACAGCTGTCCTAGCTGTGGGTTTAATTCCTCATTGAGTTCATGGAGCACACAGCCGGGGACACCATCAGGTCCCATGGATGCTGTGTTTTTTGCTTTGGAGAGAGCAGTTTTCACTTGGACGCTGGAGATGTTTGGGGGGTTGCAATCGTTTGGTATAGATATCCCTCCTTTTGGGGGGGAGAAGTTTGCACTGAACCTGTCAGCCAGTATGTTGGCAATGTCTGTAGGATCAGTAATCTTCACATCATTTTGAACTAGCTCTGAGCATATCTGGGAGTTTCCTCCCAGGTTTCTAACATAGCTAAAGAAAGCCTTATGATTGTCTTTTGAGTCTTTAGCTATTTTTCTCTCGAAATTTGCTTTGGAAGATTTTATGAGACCTCTTAGTTTTTTACTTATAGTGATCAATCATAAAAAAAAGTTTATTGTTATTGTTGCTAGCATTACCAACTAGCACAGATGCATTGGATGTTGCTGTCTGCGAACTGTTAAATTTCTGACCTGGCAAAAAATCCTCTGTTGTGTTAGTCAAATGTTGCAGTATATCTGCTGCAAAAAAAATCTCTTCCCTTGTCTTGACAAGTGCACTCTATCCTGTCTAAATAAGTGTGTGCCCCAAATTAGGATTGGATGATCTACACATTTCCTCTTTTTAAACTGGGCCATATTTCATGTAGGTATTTACTAAAAATATATTTTAATTCACACTGACCTCTCTCTCCTTTCTATATGAGATTTGTGGAAAATATGTCCTAACACCTTGAAAAGCTATGCTATCTAAGTAAGCTGTAAGTTGTCCACTAAGAGTCAAAGAGTTCTTGAAGATGGTATCATCTCTAACTAGATAAATAGCTTCATACTTCCTTACATTAATGCATTTTAAGGCCCTGCTCACATCCTGGCAAGCATAACATTATTCAATGTTCATTATTCTCTTTGCAATTTAAGAATCAGTTTGACTAATAATTGAATTGCCAGTTACTACTATATCATTTCTGACCAAATGTGAAGAATCTCTGTTCCATCGGTTGTTATAAAGGAATGACCTTCATCTCCGTTAGTCCTATTAGTCTCGTTTTCATTGCTTATTTCAGAATCTCTGTTCCATCGGTTGTTATAAAGGAATGACCTTCATCTCCATTAGTCCTATTAGTCTCGTTGTTTTCATTGCTTATTTCAGAATCTCTGTTCCATCGGTTGTTATAAAGGAATGACCTACATCTCCGTTAGTCCTATTAGTCTCGTTTTCATTGCTTATTTCAGAATCTCTGTTCCATCGGTTGTTATAAAGGAATGACCTTCATCTCCGTTAGTCTTATTAGTCTCGTTGTTTTCATTGATTATTTCAGAATCTCTGTTCCATCGGTTGTTATAAAGGAATGACCTTCATCTTCGTTAGTCCTATTAGTGTCATTGTTTTCATTGCTTATTTCAGAATCTCTGTTCCATCGGTTGTTATAAAGGAATGATCTTCATCTCCGTTAGTCCTATTAGTCTCGTTGTTTTCATTGCTTATTTCAGAATCTCTGTTCCATCGGTTGTTATAAAGGAATGACCTTCATCTCCGTTAGTCCTATTAGTCTCGTTTTCATTGCTTATTTCAGAATCTCTGTTCCATTGGTTGTTATAAAGGAATGACCTTCATCTCCGTTAGTCCTATGTCGTTGTTTTCATTGCTTATTTCAGAATCTCTGTTCCATCGGTTGTTATAAAGGAATGATCTTCATCTCCGTTAGTCCTATTAGTCTCGTTGTTTTCATTGCTTATTTCAGAATCTCTGTTCCATCGGTTGTTATAAAGGAATGACCTTCATCTCCGTTAGTCCTATTGGTCTCATTGTTTCATTGCTTATTTCAGAATCTCTGTCCCATCAGTTGTTATAAAGGAATGACCTTCATCTCCGTTAGTCTTATTAGTCTCGTTGTTTTCATTGCTTATTTCAGAATCTCTGTCCCATCGGTTGTTATAAAGGAATGACCTTCATCTCCGTTAGTCTTATTAGTCTCGTTGTTTTCATTGATTATTTCAGAATCTCTGTTCCATCGGTTGTTATAAAGGAATGACCTTCATCTTCGTTAGTCCTATTAGTGTCATTGTTTTCATTGCTTATTTCAGAATCTCTGTTCCATCGGTTGTTATAAAGGAATGATCTTCATCTCCGTTAGTCCTATTAGTCTCGTTGTTTTCATTGCTTATTTCAGAATCTCTGTTCCATCGGTTGTTATAAAGGAATGACCTACATCTCCGTTAGTCCTATTAGTCTCGTTTTCATTGCTTATTTCAGAATCTCTGTTCCATCGGTTGTTATAAAGGAATGACCTTCATCTCCGTTAGTCCTATTAGTGTCGTTTTCATTGCTTATTTCAGAATCTCTGTTCCATCGGTTGTTATAAAGGAATGATCTTCATCTCCGTTAGTCCTATTAGTCTCGCTGTTTTCATTGCTTATTTCAGAATCTCTGTTCCATCGGTTGTTATAAAGGAATGACCTACATCTCCGTTAGTCCTATTGGTCTCATTGTTTCATTGCTTATTTCAGAATCTCTGTCCCATCAGTTGTTATAAAGGAATGACCTTCATCTCCGTTAGTCTTATTAGTCTCGTTGTTTTCATTGCTTATTTCAGAATCTCTGTTCCATCGGTTGTTATAAAGGAATGACCTTCATCTCCGTTAGTCCTATTAGTCTCGTTGTTTTCATTGCTTATTTCAGAATCTCTGTTCCATCGGTTGTTATAAAGGAATGACCTTCATCTCCGTTAGTCCTATTAGTCTCGTTTTCATTGCTTATTTCAGAATCTCTGTTCCATCGGTTGTTATAAAGGAATGACCTTCATCTCCGTTAGTCCTATTAGTCTTGTTGTTTTCACTGCTTATTTCACTTGCAAACATGCAGTTCTCATCAACCTGTTGAGCATCCACAGCTTGATCCATGTTGTTAACTTTGTTTTTTTCATCTGTTTTCTTACAATAATGTTCTTTAGTCCTTCCAATTTTGATTCTTCCTTTTAGTCTGACCCTTATCTCTTTTCTCTACCTCTTCTGTTGGAATAAATATGTTATTTTCTCTATACTGAATGTTTTCTGATTGAATAGTGTTATCATTCCCTGTAATTTGTGTGCTACATAACAAAGCAGTTTGCTTTCTAGTACATATTGTCCTTGATTTTGGACATTAATCTGCTTCTTTTTCTTCCTAGTTATTTTGAAGAACTTCTTTATTTCTTTTTTTTTCCTTCTACATGCTCTGGTTCAGAGGTTGAAAGGTGTTTATTAGGCTAACAACCACAAGGACCTTTTTAAGCCAAGCCATGCATCCCAGGTTCTGGTACCCTTGATAAGTGTAAGCTGGGGCTTAGGACATGAAACATTTACAAGCAGGGGCCTGGGAGATGAATCATTTACAGGTTGCCTGTGTCCATTACAGACATAGGTACCAAGCCAGGGATGAATTCTCTATTCTCCATCCAATTGTCTAAGTTACACTTGAATTGGGTTTAGGAGGAACTCTGCTTCACATGAATGGGGAGCCCATTCCCAAGACAGGGTTGTCTCTGGGATACATCCCTGTCTGTCCAGTAGGACCTATTTATATCACAGGCAAGGTTTAAGTCTTTAGAATGGGTAATTACTGTGCTGTTTGTTTTGTGGATATGCAAGAGGTCCATCAAAGTGGGGTCTGACAATGCCCTGTATTCCAGGCATAGATCTCCTCTCAACAGCCTATAGGAGACACAATACAGTGATAGGACCTTGAGGTGGTCTGCATATGACATTTATTTATGCCCTGTATTCTTTTAGTGAGGAAGAAACTGCGGTGGTGGTGCTGCAGTAGCATTGCCACCTCACAGTAAGACGTTGTCCTGTTCGATTCTCAGCTAGAGTGTCTTCTTTGTGGAGATATGCATGAATGGGCGTACCTTCGTTGAAGGTTGTGCATCAGGGCTGGCAACTCGGCAAGTAAAAATCTACTGCCAATCATTTGCAGACCGGAGTTCCGCTGTGGTGACCCCTAACCGGGAAAAGCCGAAAGACACAACAACAACAACAACATTCTTTTAGTGAGGAACCTCTGTGGACATTCCATTTGTTGAATACGCTTGATTAGATACTTACCAAAGAGGGCATTGTACTCAATGATAGGTCTGATGAATGCCGCATACAGTGGCAAAGACTTCCTTGGACATAGATGGCATACCTTTATTTATAAGTTGGGAAACACAGAATGATTTCATCACTACTATAGACACGTGATGGTCAAAGGCTAGATTACTGTCTAGGTGTATCCCTAAGTCCCTAACTACTGGGTCAATTCTAAAGGTTGTGTTGTCAATATGATAGTTACCATGGGTGGATGACTTCCTGAAGGATACTATTATGCATTTCTTGGCATTTAGTTTAGTCCATGGCTCTGACTCCAGTTGTTTGTCTGTGTCAGCCCTTATTGGAAAACATTTGTGTCAGTATGGGATTCAATCATCTGCAAATTTACTCAGCCAGAGATGACTGACATTGGCCTTGACTTCAGATAAGTAAATGCTAAAAAGGAGCATTCCAAAGACTGATCCCTGAGGGACTCACCTTAAGACTGGCCTCTTTGTAGAGGTGGACTCCCCAGTTCCCTGAGCCAGTTGGCTATCCACTGGGTGACATACGGGTTTATACTTAACCTCTTGAGTTTGTCAACAATGCCAGAATGGGATATTGTGTCAAATGCCTTGGCCAGGTCAAGGTAAGCTGTGTGAACCATTTTGCCCTCATCCATTGCTTTGGTGACCTTCTGAAAGAAGTCCACCAGGCTGAGTAGGCATGACCTGCCCTTGATAAAAACAAACTGGCTTGGGTCCAATGTCTGGATGTCACTATATCATTATTGATCATTTCCAGGATAATTCTTTCCATGGCTTTGCATATAAGACTAGTGAGATTTATAGGTCTATAGTTTCCAGGGTCTGTAGATGGCCCAGCTTTGTGCAGAGGGATGACTGTTGCTGTTCTCCATTCATGAGGCATGAAGTCTGATTGGAGGCTACAAGTTAAATAGCAAATCATGAGGCCCTGATAGGTCATGTTTCATGCTATTTAGAAGGCATCCTGGGATAGAGTTTATTTGTCCTCAGATAGCTGAATATTTGTATCCTGAATTCCAAATATGCCATTGATAGTATCATACATCATGGGCACAGATCCTTAAGTCTACTTTCATGTTGTGGAAAAATAATGGAGAAGGTAATATTGGATAAGTTATTGTCAGAAATGGATAGGCTGGGACTTGAAACCATATATCAGCATACATATGTTGAAAACAGATCTAGTACCACCTGTAACATGATGTTCTATAACAATATAATAACAGCTATGAATGAAAATTTGTGCTGTGATGTAATTTATATAGATTTAACTTCAGCATTTCACAGGGTCATACACATAACACTGATCAATAAATTAGTACAACTAGGTATTGATGTACTCTTGATAAGATGGATAGCTGCATGGCTTACAAATAGGACATGGCAAGTATCATACAGCAAATGGACAGGCAAAATCCTTGGTTACAGTCAGGGGTCCCACAAGGCTCTGTCCTAGGCCCTTACTTGTTTAGATTGTATCTTTCAGACCTCGCTGTTTCATCTGAGGTGTTCTACAGTCTATATGCTGACGATCTGAAATTGGGTAAACTGATTACATGTGTTACAAATAAGGCATGTCTGCAAAATAACTTGAGGAAATTGACCATTTGAACACAGGAGAATAATATGCTGGTAAATACATCACAAACTAAGCATATGGGATTTGGTAGGCATAACTTGAAAGGTGAATATTTAATACAGCGCACAGTGATTAAATCTGTAGACTCATTTAAGGACCTGGGTATATGGGTAGATTCAGCTATGAGTTTTTCTAATCATACCAATCAATTGGTTAATGATAGTTATAGAACTATAGTTGTATAAAAAGATTTATAAAATCTAGGAAATTAAAAATAATGAAGTCATTGTTTGTTAGTTACATTAGGCCCAAACTTGAGTATGGAATGACAATAGGGAAACCCTATAAGAAAACAAGCATGAGTAAACTGGAAAGAGTACAGCGGAAATATACCAAGGGCATCCATGGATGTGAAAAATTAAGTTATTATGAAAGACTAAAATATCTGAACTTGTACAGTGTCTCTTATAGATATCTAAGAGGAGATCTTATTCAGGTATATAGGGCATTTAGTGACAACTACCTCTGGGAATGTTTGGGGTTAACAAAAAGTACTAGAGAATCATCAGACAGCCTATGAAGGAGATTCCATAGGAATGAGAAGTGTACTAAATGGCTCTCTGACAGAGTAGCTGATGCATAGAACAGACTACCAAATTACATTAAAGCAAGTACTAGTTTAGATATCTTTAAGAACAGCCTGGATACTTATTATGGGAACAAGTGTTTGGTATATTGGCAAGCTAGAAGGGCATTAATGTCTGTGCTTGAAATATTTGATGTATGTATGTATATTTAATAGGGGTTGAGTGATATTTACTGACAATTATTTATTTATTATTTATTTTATTTTACATTTGTTTACCGGGATAGTCCGACTGGATACATGTCCATTTTCAGCAAAAGCCCAGAGATAAAAGCTCCACATAGACAAACTTACATAGATTACACAGAAGTTAGCAAACAATTATAAAAACAAAGTGATTATATACAATGGGTTAGTAGTGTTCCCTAGTAGGGACTCACAATTCTCATGGACAGACAATTAAAAGTAAGAGACATCAGACTGGAAGCAGAGCTTGGTGATGTAGTTACAAGTTATGATAATTGCAGAATATGCTTTTAGTTTATAACTTAATCAGGGTTGGTACATGAGCATAGCCAATTCACTTTGAGATACTGTTTGAGGTTTTTTTGAAGAGACTTTTGGAGGATTGTAGGGTTATACAGTTTGGCAACGAATTCCAGGTTTTGCCAATGAAGTTGGCAAACAGGGATTCACCAGCAGAGTTATTAGCTTTGTGGGTTTGGACCAGTAGTTTATCAGCTGACTGTAGGGATCTTAGGTTGCTATATGGCTTAATAATATTTTTAAGTGAGGGGGTATCATCAGGGTGGTACAAAATTTTGTGAGCTATTAAGAGTTGATTGAATTGAATTAAGCTGTGCAGTTCTAGCCACTCTAGTTGTTTAAGGTTCTGGCAGTGGTGGGTTCTATAGGTGGAGCCAGTGGTGAATCTGGCAATATGATTGTAGCCATGGGACAGCTTACCTAGTTCAGATTTGCTGAGGTTTGAGAGTACAGGCGAGGCATATAAAAGAGTAGAGAGTAAGTGTGATCAGGCAATTGCAGTCCTAGCCAGTGGGGTTAAAAATGTCTTGTTTCTATACAGTGATCCAAGCTTCTTATTGATGGTCTGTATGGTTTTGTTGACCTGTAGGTCAAATTTGAGATTATTGTCTATGATAACCCCTAGCAGTTTGGTGTAATTATCTGGGGAAATAGTGGTACCATTGTCAGATGTGACAGAGAATGAAAGTGTGGTTGATCTACTAGTGGGAGAGAAGAGTAGAAGTTTAGTTTTATTGGGGTTCAGAAGTAGGTGTTGGTTGGTGAGCCAGTTCTCGATAGTGTTAAATGTATTTTGGATTAAGATTTGCAAGTTGGATGGGGAGGTGGCTGAGCAGATGAGAGTGGAATCATCTGCATATTGAATGCAGGTGGCTTTAGGGATAGCAGTGTGGAGGTTGTTGATAAAAATAGAGAAGAGTAGTGGACCTAGTATGGACCCATAAAGGACACCAAGTGTGAGAGGTAACTGGCTGGAGAGTTTGCCCTGCCATAGTACCACCTGCTGTCTACCACTCAGGTAGGATTGAAACCACTGGATAGCAGGCTTGTTGAGGGAAATAGATTTTAGTGAAAGAATGAGAAATTCATGGTTGACCATGTCAAAGGCTTTTGATAGGTCAAGAAAGAGGGCAGATGTTAGCCTATTGTCATTCCTGTTTTGGTTTATGGCAATAGTAAAGGAAAGGAGGGCTGAGGTGGTGCTCTGGTATGGCCTGAAACCATGCTGGGAGTCAGATAGTAAGTTATTCTGTGACAGGTATTGCATTAGTTGCTTGTATACACATTTCTCCATTATTCTGGCTAGTGGGGAAAGAATGGCAATTGATCTATAGATGGATATGTCTGAGGAGCAACTACCTTTATGGAGTGGGATGACGTGAGATACTTTACAGAGGGAGGGGATAGCATTTTCAGATAAGGTTATGTTGATGAGGATAGATATGGGATATGCAATGGCATCTGCAGCTATTTGTAGGTACTCTGCATGGAGGAGGTCAGCAGCGAGGGTGGTAGGTTTTAGTTTTTTTCGAAGTGTTTTGATAAAACTAGTGGATATTGGTTGGAAGCTAAATTCAGGGTGATTATTAGGTAGATTAGGCATGTGGTTTAAGTTAGAGGGGTTTAGTTAATTTGCTAGGGATTGGATTGTTTCAGTGAAAAAGTTTTTAAAGGCACTAGCTATGGTCTCTGGGGAACTATGGGTGTAGTTAGCCAGGGTTGGGGTGGTGGAGTGACCTGGACAAAGTAGATGATTTAAGCCTGCCCAGAACTTTTGAGGGTTGTTATGGTGTTTTTGTAGGAGATTTTGGTAGAAGCTTTTTTATCCAGTAAAATAGATTTTTTGTATCATTCCTGTGTTGACGATTGACACTTCTTTTTCTAAATGTGTTCTATTTGACCTTTACCCAATATTATTTATTTCATCAGCCCATTCATTAATATATGTAACAACAGTTAGTACACTGCGCAAGATACTTACGCTTTATCAAATCATTAATGACATACTCATTTAAGAAATCTATTTTCAGCTACAAAAAAATAAAGTATTTTAAAAGAAAAGAATAATCAAAATCAGTTTCTGCAGAATTTATAGAAATGAAAACAATTAATAATTTAAGTCAAATTGTATGAGAAAGTCACACACCACACAATATGCAACTAATTATTAAATTAAGTACACTGAGCCAACTTTGTACAAGTGCATGTAATTCATAAAGTTGTCACTCTCACCTACCTTACTCACTATCGCTCACAGTCACAGTTCCTTATAACAGTAACAGAGATAATTAAAATTTAAATCAAAATAAATCTTCCCAGGAAATCAATAAACTCTGTGTAGGCTTTGTGGAAAGCCTACGTGGATTTTCCACGTTAGCATGATAAGCAGCAGCACTAATCACATATTCATGCTGCTTGTCATGTTTACACGTATACAAGCATCACATATTCATGCTGCTTGTCATGTTTACACGTATACAAGCATCACATATTCATGCTGCTTGTCATGTTTACATGTATACAAGCATCACATATTCATGCTGCTTGTCATGTTTACACGTATACAAGCATCACATATTCATGCTGCTTGTCATGTTTACACGTATACAAGCATCACATATTCATGCTGCTTGTCATGCTTACACATATACAAGCATCACATATTCATGCTGCTTGTCATGTTTACACACATACAAGCATCACATATTCATAATGCTTTTCATGTTTACACGTATACAAGCATCACATATTCATGCTGCTTGTCATGTTTACACGTATACAAGCATCACATATTCATGCTGCTTGTCATGTTTACACGTATACAAGCATCACATATTCATGCTGCTTGTCATGTTTACACGTATACAAGCATCACATATTCATGCTGCTTGTCATGTTTACACATATACAAGCATCACATATTCATGCTGCTTGTCATGTTTACACGTATACAAACATCACACATTCATGCTGCTTGTCATGTTTACACGTATACAACCACAGTTTTTGGACAGCAACAGTGCTGCCACTAGGATACCATGTGGAGCAGCATGGGCACAGAAACAAGAAGCACTCAAGTTTGTTTATAAGCAAACCTGCTCGGTGAGATTGCACGGACAGCTACAATGACTACCAGGGGTGAAAATACTGCAATAACAGCAGTATTAACACAGTAAAGGAAAGTGCACTGAGGGCAATGTACAGTACAACAATTATTTGCAGAATGAAATAATGGTGGGGGGGCAGCAAGGGCAAATACAATAAAACATACACTAGACGGAAAGTGTGCTGATGAAAATAGTAAGACATGTATGATAGGAATGAGGAAACAGGAAGAGGGCATATCAAATATGGCAATGTCCCCAAGATAGGGTATGTCAATGTATGCACAATTCCAAGAGAAGTCAGTAGCATTACAATAAGCACCTATCTACATAGCACAGTACGTACTGTTGCCTACACATCCCATGCCAGTCTATTATATTATATCATCACACATGATAGTATATATGTGATGGTCACACAAGGCTACATGTCAATGGGGATGAATGGTTGTGATATAAACATTGCTAACATGCTCAATAGAGAGGACATTTAGCAAGGGTGGTGTATATAATAAGGGGTATGTGCATAGTGTGAAATCTGCAAAATGACATGCTTGAATATAATTGACATGTCAACATACCTCTCAACCAGTCATGGAGACATAACAAAAGACTCATGGACAAATGTAGACAGAAATAGGCACAATCATGGACACTTTTAAAATATTATGACTATTAATCAGTGGCATTGACAGAATATGGAAGTGTGACTTATTATACATGTTCTGTAGGCACAGACGTGTACAACTGTAATGACTGTCAGTGTTCTATAAGAGGAATTCACCACCCCTTTTTCAAACATGACCACTTTTTGGAAGGGTTAAGAGTGACAGTGTTAAACCTGGAGTTGAAACCAGGGGCAATCCTGGCCAGCTGAAAAGTTTGCATGATGCAAAAGCCACAATCCACATCTGCAAGAATCATAGCCATGTCATTAATATTGTCACTGACTTGTGTATTTACTGGGTGCAACACAGAAAGATGTATCACACATGCATCTAGTAGAACACCTTGAAGGAAAGTCTGCACTTTCAAATCCTAATGGGTATGCACCCCAAAGAATAGTTTGTTATGGCTGACAAGATGTGTGGGAGACCACTGTGACAAATGTGGTACACTTGAGTAAAGCATCCCTGACTGTCATAGGTATCGGCGGTACAGATAACATTTACAAACAACACATTGTTATGAGTGGATTCCCAACACACAGCTGTGCATTGCTTGCATCTGCCACCTGTAATAGCAATGGATATTATCTGAAGCATCTACAATTGATGTGTGAATTAAAAAGTGATCTGTTAGAATGAATGGTACAGCAGAATGTGAGATTGATGGCAATGTATCAACTGTGCCCATGTGCACAGAAAGTACAGCTGTTCAATGTCTAACTGTCAATGAGTGAGGAAGCTGTCACTGTGATATTATATACATAACAATACATGGAACACCCTGTAAAAGTACATGTCAAGAGTCAGCACATGCACCAAATGATCACTCTCCCCCTGACATTGCTAGCAAAATGTTATACTACATGAAATCCTGACATACATCCATATATGTTCATGCAAACTATCAATGTGTAAAACTGATGTGAGATGGCGGTATGTATGTCCATGATGCAGTACAGTCACACCCATGCTACAGTTCGACTTCAGGCTGTACATCACTTCCAAATATAATGTTTTGTCTGAACGTCATGAGACACAGTCATACAACTATACCTGTTTCACACCATTATGTCAGTTGTACATCATAAGCCTATATGTTTATCAGTGGAAATGTGTGGGTGAGGGCCCTGGCACCATATGTGATCACATGACAACTGAGGTGGATGCAGCTCATGCAGAACAGTTAATGACACAAATGCTGACAGTCACACAATGATGCTGAGGAGCACCCATATAATCCTTATCAAGAGCAGTACAATACTGCCTGCAATGAATTCCCCAAGATTGCAAGTGAATCCCAACATGTCATATGAATTCCCCAAGATTGCAAGTGAATCCCAACATGTCATATGTTTGTCTATATAACAGCATTAATGCAAACCACTTGGCACCACAGGACCCGGAAGCAGGTACACAAAGGCTTTCAAAATAAGCAGTAGAAGAAATCAATCAGCTGCTAGGTCTCCAGTAAGATCCTTTAATATGACAAGGCAAAGTTAAAATCACAGTCTTTTCCAAGCGCTTTCACTCGACCACTTGCGAGCTTTTTCAAGGCAAAAAACATGAACTGGAAGTTCGTTCACATTAAATACTTCCACAGTCATCACATGACTTCCTGTGGATCTTTCCCAAAAGGAAAATCACCATATAAGGCAAATTCTAAAATACATTCTTATTGTCATTAAAAAATTATTCATTTTGTAAAAATGTCTTGGCAACTGAATAATCATGTTAAACATAACATTAAATCAAAATGTTACAATGTACCAAAAAAATTCTGCAGTGTTTTTGTAATCACAAATAAATGCAATAACCCCTTTTGAACATCGGGGGTAAAATCAAGATTCCAAATTAAAATCTAGGGCTACTTAGTAGCATTATAAAAACTATTCTTTTCTAAGTTTCAAATGGGTAACTTAGCCTTCAATGTGTCTTATTCTAAAATCTTATGAATGCAAAAGTGAATAAAAAAATAAAATAAAAAAATATAAAAATATATAGTGTAGTAATATAACAGATGTCATGTTATGCTGAATTGTATTATAAACGGGCTTGCCTCAATTTCAGAACACTAGTAATGCTAAGAGTGTCGTTCAGACCTGGGTATCTACTAGCGTCTAAGCGGAGCTGCCAAAATAGCTCACGGTATTCTAAATTGGACTCCCAACTACCCCCTCTTATATCTGGTTGTACCTGTTCCAACACCATAAACTTTATTTCCATGTCCTTACATGTCAAAGAGTGTTTGTAGAAGGCATTACTTTCCTTCCTTGCACTGATGTCATTGAAGTGTTCATAAACTCTTCTCCTAAACACCCTTTCAGTTTTCCCAATGTAAAAACCATGGCAGGTAACACAGCATCCAAGGTAGACTACCCCCTTAGATCCACAGTTAAAATGTTTGTTGGAGTGGAACCTGAATCTTCTCGAGGGGAGGTAGTAGGACCCCGAATTCAGCATAGCATGGCATTGCTTACACATCCCACAGGGATAAGTGCCTGGTTTCTTTCTATTCTGATTGTGTGGATCCTCCAACCTAATTTCTAACAGTTCTTTCAAATTCTTGCCCCTTTTCCTGACAAAAGAGGGAAGGCTGGGCATAGAATTCTTCAGATCTTCCTGTAGTCTGAGAATGGGCCAATATTTCTTGATAGTCTTCTCAATCTGATCTGATCTGAGTTGTTGGAATAGGTGTGTATAAAGCTATTTTTAGACTTTGAAGTGTCTTTTGAAGGGTTTGGGGAGATCTCGTTGACCCCCACCCCCAATAAAGGGGGATACTTATTTGATCTCTTCTCAGAAATTTCTACAACCAGTGCTTCTACCAAAGCTTCCGGATATTGTTTTTCCTTAAAAAATCCCCTTAAAATAGAAACTTCCTCTTTGAAAAGTTTGTCAGTGCTGGACATTCGTGAAGCTCTAATGAGTTGACCTTTACCATCGCCTTTTTTGATATAAGGGCTGTCCACTGTGGTAATTTAAGTATGCTCAAAAAGTGCTTTTCCTGTAAATTTTGGACTGAAAGCACATGTTTGGATAGTCCTTAACCAGTGAAATGTCTAAATAGTCAAGTTGGTGTTTGATGATCTTGTGAGTGAATCTAAAAAATGTGGTTGTCGTGTTAATGTAATCCATAAATTCCATAAGACTTCCTTCGTCTCCCATCCACATAAAGGAGATATCATCCAAAAATCTCCTATAGTGCAAGATATCCTGGTACCATGTGCTAGTAAAAATATATTTCTTTTCCCATTGGTATAATACCAAATTTGCATAGATGGAAGCACAGGGGGCACCCATTGCCACACCTTTTTTCTGACGATAAAATTCCCCTTTAAAGTGGATGAAATTATTTTCTAAAACTAAATCCATAAATTCCAAAATTAAGTTAGTGAACTTGGCCCCCAGTTGGACTTCATTAGATAAGTAAGTACCTAACCACTCAAGGCCCGTATTGTGTGGGATGCTAGGGAATAAGTCGACTACATCAACAGTGACCATAAACATCTCAGGTAAAAATAAACTCTGATCCACTCCTTTTAGGTAGTCCCATGAATCCTTACATATATGTTTAATTTTCTCTGCATATTGTTTTAAGGAGAAGTCAATGAATTTAGCTAGGGTTCTGTAACACTTCCACTTCCTGCCACTATAGGTCTGTATTTAAGGGGTTCAAATTCTTATGTGTCTTAGGAATTCCAAAAATCTGGGCAACCTTGGGTCTTTTAACTAATAAGTAGTTGTATAACTTCTCATTAATGACATTCTGCATTAAATGATCATATAATAGATAATTTATTTTAGCTTGAGCTATGTTGATCTCTTTCTTGAGACAAGTTCAGATTGATCAGTGTCCTGTAGCACTGTGCAAGGCGGCCTCATAGTCCCAGTTGTACATCAAGACAGCCCTCCCCCCTTGTCTGGTTTCATGACTCTACATCCCTCCATTTTGAGATTTTTGATTAGAGTCAACTCATCCTCAGTGATGTTTTCAGATATTTCACAGTAATCATTCTCCTTAAGTTTCCTAATGTCAGTCTCAACTAGCTCCTCAAAAATTTTGATGGTGGGGTGAACCGGTGGGTTGAAGGTGCTTTTTCTTGTGATAGTTCTTTCTAGATTTCGTTCATCCTTAAACAGTAAGTTAAAGTTAAGCTGCCTCATAAAAAGTTTTAAATCAATTAAGGTTGTAACCATGGGGGAAGGCCTAAGGGGAACATAATGAAAACCCTTGGAAAGTAAATTAAAAAAATTGTCCGTTATTAATAAATCAGTGTAATTGAAAATGGTAAAATTACCTTTCCTGTGTTCAATTTGTTTCCCTTCAAATAAAGTGGTGCTGTTGTCCTCATCCACTATAGGCCTTAAGATTAGTTTGGTGGATGATTCCAGCTGTTGTATTGTTCCCTGCGCCCCCTCCCTCTCCTCTGGGGATAATAAAAATCCTGGGTAGAAGGGTTCCTGTTTTTCTGTGCTATTCTCTCACTTTGTCTGGGATTGTCATTAACTGTCCCTATAGGTTCACCCTGCCTATTAGTTTCACCCCTTTCATGAAAAACATTTTCAGTGGTGTTGTTGTTTCTTTCTTTTGTAAAAGGGAGGGGGTAGGCTCTACCTTCCTTGTATTCAGTTAAGTCTCTCTCTTATTTTCTGATTTTTCGATTAAGTACCCTAGAACAATGCTGGTCTACATCACTGAACAACTTGTCATAATCCCTCTTAACTGAGCTAAAAGTTTCATCTTTTATCATGTTTACGTTGAGCTCATCTAGATCTTTTAACAAAACAGTCAATTTTTTCTCATAGTCCCTCACCATACATTTTAACATGTCCAATCCTGCTTTGTTGAAAATTTCACAAAGTTGGTCATATAAAGCAGAACCATATAGTACATTGTTAGGGAACTTGAAAAACCTCAAGCCCTTGGGGATTTTCTGTACATTAATGCATTCATTTAGATAATCAACTTCCATTTGTTTGTTCTTATAAGAATACAGCTTATCTTTAAAATCAAAAAACACATTTTCAAGATTTTTATAATTATCATGAAGTACAGTACCTTTTCTAAAATTGAACTGTTGTTTTGTCCAAGTTTTGAGGTCAAAAGACTTCCTCTGTTCATCTGACCCAGGGGAAACCTGGTTATTTGTTCTTACATGGTCAGAACAGTTCGAGTTCGAGTTGTTGTCTTTACACCCTCTCTCTGTGTTCCTAGTAACATTTCCAGCCCCAACCACTTCAGCAAGTGTTCTAGGGGGATTGTTGAATTGTTGTTGGTTCCCCGGTATCTGGAAGGCTGTTGGTTGTGTCCGCTGTTGAACCATTGAAGTCAATTGTGTTAAAAGTGTTAAAACCTGTTTAAACTCAGCCCTGGAAACTGGGCTGTGTCAGCATCGTCGCCATCGGTTCTCAGTACTGCCGGAGTGTGAGTGAAGCCACTGGCTTCCGTTCCTTCTGCCATGTGTAGTAACTGACCAAGAAAAACCAAAACTAGAAGCAAAACCAAACCACGAATGCAAACCACTTGGCACCACAGGACCCGGAAGCAGGTACACAAAGGCTTTCAAAATAAGCAGTAGAAGAAATCAATCAGCTGCTAGGTCTCCAATAAGATCCTTTAATATGACAAGGCAAAGTTAAAATCACAGTCTCTTCCAAGCGCTTTCACTCGACCACTTGTGAGCTTTTTCAAGGCAAAAAACATGAACTGGAAGTTCATTCACATTAAATACTTCCACAGTCATCACATGACTTCCTGTGGATCTTTCCCAAAAGGAAAATCACCATATAAGGCAAATTCTAAAATACATTCTTATTGTCATTAAAAATGATTCATTTTGTAAAATGTCTTGGCAACTGAATAATCATGTTAAACATAATATTAAATCAGAATGTTACAATGTACCATGAAAATTCTGCAGAGTGTTTTTGTAATCTCAAATAAATGCAGTAACCCCTTTTGAACATGGGGGTGATATCAAGATTCCAAATTAAAATCTAGGGCTACTTAGTAGCATTATAAAAACATTTCTTTTCTAAGTTTCAAATGGGTAACTTAACCTTCAATGTGTCTTATTCTAAAATCTTATGAATGCAAAAGTGAATAAAAAAATAAAATAAAAAAATATAAAAATATATAGTGTAGTAATATAACAGATGTCATGTTATGCTGAATTGTATTATAAATGGGCTTGCCTCAATTTCAGAACACTAGTAATGCTAAGAGTGTCATTCAGACCTGGGTATCTACTAGTGTCTAAGCGGAGCTGCCAAAATAGCTCACGGTATTCTAAATTGGACTCCCAACTACCCCCTCTTATATCTGGTTGTACCTGTTCCAACACCATAAACTTTATTTTCATGTCCTTACATGTCAAAGAGTGTTTGTAGAAGGCATTACTTTCCTTCCTTGCACTGATGTCATTGAAGTGTTCATAAACTCTTCTCCTAAACACCCTTTCAGTTTTCCCAATGTATAAACCATGGCAGGTAACACAGCATCCAAGGTAGACTACCCCCTTAGATCCACAGTTAAAATGTTTGTTGGAGTGGAACCTGAATCTTCTCAAGGGGAGGTAGTAGGACCCCAAATTCAGCATAGCATGGCATTGCTTACACATCCCACAGGGATAAGTGCCTGGTTTCTTTCTATTCTGATTGTGTGGATCCTCCAACCTAATTTCTAACAGTTCTTTCAAATTCTTGCCCCTTTTCCTGACATAAGAGGGAAGGCTGGGCATCGAATTCTTCAGATCTTCCTGTAGTCTGAGAATGGGCCAATATTTCTTGATAGTCTTCTCAATCTGATCTGATCTGAGTTGTTGGAATAGGTGTGTATAAAGCTATTTTTAGACTTTGAAGTGTCTTTTGAAGGGTTTGGGGAGATCTCGTTGACCCCCACCCCCAATAAAGGGGGATACTTATTTGATCTCTTCTCAGAAATTTCTGCAACCAGTGCTTCTACCAAAGCTTCCGGATATTGTTTTTCCTTAAAAAATCCCCTTAAAATAGAAACTTCCTCTTTGAAAAGTTTGTCAGTGCTGGACATTCGTGAAGCTCTAATGAGTTGACCTTTTACCATCGCCTTTTTTTGATATAAGGGCTGTCCACTGTGGTAATTTAAGTATGCGTTCGAAAAAGTGCTTTTCCTGTAAATTTTGGACTGAAAGCACATGTTCGGATAGTCCTTAACCAGTGAAATGTCTAAATAGTCAAGTTGGTGTTTGATGATCTTGTGAGTGAATCTAAAAAATGTGGTCGTCGTGTTAATGTAATCCATAAATTCCATAAGACTTCCTTCGTCTCCCATCCACATAAAGGAGATATCATCCAAAAATCTCTTATAGTGCAAGATATCCTGGTACCATGTGCTAGTAAAAATATATTTCTTTTCCCATTGGTATAATACCAAATTTGCATAGATGGAAGCACAGGGGGCACCCATTGCCACACCTTTTTTCTGACGATAAAATTCCCCTTTAAAGTGGATGAAATTATTTTCTAAAACTAAATCCATAAATTCCAAAATTAAGTTAGTGAACTTGGCCCCCAGTTGGACTTCATTAGATAAGTAAGTACCTAACCACTCAAGGCCCATATTGTGTGGGATGCTAGGGAATAAGTCGACTACATCAACAGTGACCATAAACATCTCAGGTAAAAATAAACTCTGATCCACTCCTTTTAGGTAGTCCCATGAATCCTTACATATATGTTTAATTTTCTCTGCATATTGTTTTAAGGAGAAGTCAATGAATTTAGCTAGGGGTTCTGTAACACTTCCACTTCCTGCCACTATAGGTCTGTATTTAAGGGGGTTCAAATTCTTATGTGTCTTAGGAATTCCAAAAATCTGGGCAACCTTGGGTCTTTTAACTAATAAGTAGTTGTATAACTTCTCATTAATGACATTCTGCATTAAATGATCATATAATAGATAATTTATTTTAGCTTGAGCTATGTTGATCTCATTTCTTGAGACAAGTTCGTATTGATCAGTGTCCTGTAGCACCGTGTGCAAGGCGGCCTCATAGTCCCAGTTGTACATCAAGACAGCCCCTCCCCCCTTGTCTGGTTTCATGACTCTACATCCCTCCATTTTGAGATTTTTGATTAGAGTCAACTCATCCTCAGTGATGTTTTCAGATATTTCACAGTAATCATTCTCCTTAAGTTTCCTAATGTCAGTCTCAACTAGCTCCTCAAAAATTTTGATGGTGGGGTGAACCGGTGGGTTGAAGGTGCTTTTTCTTGTGATAGTTCTTTCTAGATTTCGTTCATCCTTAAACAGTAAGTTAAAGTTAAGCTGCCTCATAAAAAGTTTTAAATCAATTAAGGTTGTAACCATGGGGGAAGGCCTAAGGGGAACATAATGAAAACCCTTGGAAAGTAAATTAAAAAAAATGTCCGTTATTAATAAATTAGTGTAATTGAAAATGGTAAAATTACCTTTCCTGTGTTCAATTTGTTTCCCTTCAAATAAAGTGGTGCTGTTGTCCTCATCCACTATAGGCTTTAAGATTAGTTTGGTGGATGATTCCAGCTGTTGTATTGTTCCCTGCGCCCCCTCCCTCTCCTCTGGGGATAATAAAAATCCTGGGTAGAAGGGTTCCTGTTTTTCTGTGCTATTCTCTGACTTTGTCTGGGATTGTCATTAACTGTCCCTATAGGTTCACCCTGCCTATTAGTTTCATCCCTTTCATGAAAAACATTTTCAGTGGTGTTGTTGTTTCTTTCTTTTGTAAAAGGGAGGGGGTAGGCTCTACCTTCCTTGTATTCAGTTAAGTCTCTCTCTTATTTTCTGATTTTTCGATTAAGTACCCTAGAACAATGCTGGTCTACATCACTGAACAACTTGTCATAATCCCTCTTAACTGAGCTAAAAGTTTCATCTTTTATCATGTTTACGTTGAGCTCATCTAGATCTTTTAACAAAACAGTCAATTTTTTCTCATAGTCCCTCACCATACATTTTAACATGTCCAATCCTGCTTTGTTGAAAATTTCACAAAGTTGGTCATATAAAGCAGAACCATATAGTACATTGTTAGGGAACTTGAAAAACCTCAAGCCCTTGGGGATTCTCTGTACATTAATGCATTCATTTAGATAATCAACTTCCATTTGTTTGTTCTTATAAGAATACAGCTTATCTTTAAAATCAAAAAACACATTTTCAAGATTTTTATAATTATCATGAAGTACAGTACCTTTTCTAAAATTGAACTGTTGTTTTGTCCAAGTTTTGAGGTCAAAAGACTTCCTCTGTTCATCTGACCCAGGGGAAACCTGTTTATTTGTTCTTACATGGTCAGAACAGTTCGAGTTCGAGTTGTTGTCATTACACCCTCTGTGTTCCTAGTAACATTTCCAGCCCCAACCACTTCAGCAAGTGTTCTAGGGGGATTGTTGAATTGTTGTTGGTTCCCCGGTATCTGGAAGGCTGTTGGTTGTGTCCGCTGTTGAACCATTGAAGTCAATTGTGTTAAAAGTGTTAAAACCTGTTTAAACTCAGCCCTGGAAACTGAGGCTGTGTCAGCATCGTCGCCATCGGTTCTCAGTACTGCCGGAGTGTGAGTGAAGCCACTGGCTTCCGTTCCTTCTGCCATGTGTAGTAACTGACCAAGAAAAACCAAAACTAGAAGCAAAACCAAACCACGAATGCAAACCACTTGGCACCACAGGACCCGGAAGCAGGTACACAAAGGCTTTCAAAATAAGCAGTAGAAGAAATCAATCAGCTGCTAGGTCTCCAATAAGATCCTTTAATATGACAAGGCAAAGTTAAAATCACAGTCTCTTCCAAGCGCTTTCACTCGACCACTTGCGAGATTTTTCAAGGCAAAAAACATGAACTGGAAGTTCATTCACATTAAATACTTCCACAGTCATCACATGACTTCCTGTGGATCTTTCCCAAAAGGAAAATCACCATATAAGGCAAATTCTAAAATACATTCTTATTGTCATTAAAAAAATGATTCATTTTGTAAAATGTCTTGGCAACTGAATAATCATGTTAAACATAACATTAAATCAAAATGTTACAATGTACCAAGAAAATTCTGCAGAGTGTTTTTGTAATCACAAATAAATGCAGTAACCCCTTTTGAACATCGGGGTGATATCAAGATTCCAAATTAAAATCTAGGGCTACTTAGTAGCATTATAAAAACATTTCTTTTCTAAGTTTCAAATGGGTAACTTAACCTTCAATGTGTCTTATTCTAAAATCTTATGAATGCAAAAGTGAATAAAAAAATAAAATAAAAAAATATAAAATATATAGTGTAGTAATATAACAGATGTCATGTTATGCTGAATTGTATTATAAATGGGCTTGCCTCAATTTCAGAACACTAGTAATGCTAAGAGTGTCGGTCAGACCATGTTATCTACTACCGTCTAAGCGAGCTGCCAAAATAGCTCACGGTATTCTAAATTGGACTCCCAACTACCCCCTCTTATATCTGGTTGTACCTGTTCCAACACCATAAACTTTATTTCCATGTCCTTACATGTCAAAGAGTGTTTGTAGAAGGCATTACTTTCCTTCCTTGCACTGATGTCATTGAAGTGTTCATAAACTCTTCTCCTAAACACCCTTTCAGTTTTCCCAATGTAAAAACCATGGCAGGTAACACAGCATCCAAGGTAGACTACCCCCTTAGATCCACAGTTAAAATGTTTGTTGGAGTGGAACCTGAATCTTCTCAAGGGGAGGTAGTAGGACCCCAAATTCAGCATAGCATGGCATTGCTTACACATCCCACAGGGATAAGTGCCTGGTTTCTTTCTATTCTGATTGTGTGGATCCTCCAACCTAATTTCTAACAGTTCTTTCAAATTCTTGCCCCTTTTCCTGACATAAGAGGGAAGGCTGGGCATAGAATTCTTCAGATCTTCCTGTAGTCTGAGAATGGGCCAATATTTCTTGATAGTCTTCTCAATCTGATCTGATCTGAGTTGTTGGAATAGGTGTGTATAAAGCTATTTTTAGACTTTGAAGTGTCTTTTGAAGGGTTTGGGGAGATCTTGTTGACCCCCACCCCCAATAAAGGGGGATACTTATTTGATCTCTTCTCAGAAATTTCTACAACCAGTGCTTCTACCAAAGCTTCCGGATATTGTTTTTCCTTAAAAAATCCCCTTAAAATAGAAACTTCCTCTTTGAAAAGTTTGTCAGTGCTGGACATTCGTGAAGCTCTAATGAGTTGACCTTTACCATCGCCTTTTTGATATAAGGGCTGTCCACTGTGGTAATTTAAGTATGCTCGAAAAAGTGCTTTTCCTGTAAATTTTGGACTGAAAGCACATGTTCGGATAGTCCTTAACCAGTGAAATGTCTAAATAGTCAAGTTGGTGTTTGATGATCTTGTGAGTGAATCTAAAAATGTGGTCGTGTTAATGTAATCCATAAATTCCATAAGACTTCCTTCGTCTCCCATCCACATAAAGGAGATATCATCCAAAAATCTCCTATAGTGCAAGATATCCTGGTACCATGTGCTAGTAAAAATATATTTCTTTTCCCATTGGTATAATACCAAATTTGCATAGATGGAAGCACAGGGGGCACCCATTGCCACACCTTTTTCTGACGATAAAATTCCCTTTAAAGTGGATGAAATTATTTTCTAAAACTAAATCCATAAATTCCAAAATTAAGTTAGTGAACTTGGCCCCAGTTGGACTTCATTAGATAAGTAAGTACCTAACCACTCAAGGCCCGTATTGTGTGGGATGCTAGGAATAAGTCGACTACATCAACAGTGACCATAAACATCTCAGGTAAAAATAAACTCTGATCCACTCCTTTTAGGTAGTCCCATGAATCCTTACATATATGTTTAATTTTCTCTGCATATTGTTTTAAGGAGAAGTCAATGAATTTAGCTAGGGTTCTGTAACACTTCCACTTCCTGCCACTATAGGTCTGTATTTAAGGGGTTCAAATTCTTATGTGTCTTAGGAATTCCAAAAATCTGGGCAACCTTGGGTCTTTTAACTAATAAGTAGTTGTATAACTTCTCATTAATGACATTCTGCATTAAATGATCATATAATAGATAATTTATTTTAGCTTGAGCTATGTTGATCTCATTTCTTGAGACAAGTTCATTGATCAGTGTCCTGTAGCACTGTGCAAGGCGGCCTCATAGTCCCAGTTGTACATCAAGACAGCCCCTCCCCCCTTGTCTGGTTTCATGACTCTACATCCCTCCATTTTGAGATTTTTGATTAGAGTCAACTCATCCTCAGTGATGTTTTCAGATATTTCACAGTAATCATTCTCCTTAAGTTTCCTAATGTCAGTCTCAACTAGCTCCTCAAAAATTTTGATGGTGGGGTGAACCGTGGGTTGAAGGTGCTTTTCTTGTGATAGTTCTTTCTAGATTTCATTCATCCTTAAACAGTAAGTTAAAGTTAAGCTGCCTCATAAAAAGTTTTAAATCAATTAAGGTTGTAACCATGGGGGAAGGCCTATGGGGAACATAATGAAAACCCTTGGAAAGTAAATTAAAAAAAATGTCCGTTATTAATAAATTAGTGTAATTGAAAATGGTAAAATTACCTTTCCTGTGTTCAATTTGTTTCCTTCAAATAAAGTGGTGCTGTTGTCCTCATCCACTATAGGCCTTAAGATTAGTTTGGTGGATGATTCCAGCTGTTGTATTGTTCCCTGCGCCCCTCCCTCTCCTCTGGGGATAATAAAAATCCTGGGTAGAAGGGTTCCTGTTTTTCTGTGCTATTCTCTCACTTTGTCTGGGATTGTCATTAACTGTCCCTATAGGTTCACCCTGCCTATTAGTTTCATCCCTTTCATGAAAAACATTTTCAGTGGTGTTGTTGTTTCTTTCTTTTGTAAAAGGGAGGGGGTAGGCTCTACCTTCCTTGTATTCAGTTAAGTCTCTCTCTTATTTTCTGATTTTTCGATTAAGTACCCTAGAACAATGCTGGTCTACATCACTGAACAACTTGTCATAATCCTCTTAACTGAGCTAAAAGTTTCATCTTTTATCATGTTTACGTTGAGCTCATCTAGATCTTTTAACAAAACAGTCAATTTTTTCTCATAGTCCCTCACCATACATTTTAACATGTCCAATCCTGCTTTGTTGAAAATTTCACAAAGTTGGTCATATAAAGCAGAACCATATAGTACATTGTTAGGGAACTTGAAAACCTCAAGCCCTTGGGATTCTCTGTACATTAATGCATTCATTTAGATAATCAACTTCCATTTGTTTGTTCTTATAAGAATACAGCTTATCTTTAAAATCAAAAAACACATTTTCAAGATTTTTATAATTATCATGAAGTACAGTACCTTTTCTAAAATTGAACTGTTGTTTTGTCCAAGTTTTGAGGTCAAAAGACTTCCTCTGTTCATCTGACCCAGGGGAAACCTGGTTATTTGTTCTTACATGGTCAGAACAGTTCGAGTTCGAGTTGTTGTCATTACACCCTCTCTCTGTGTTCCTAGTAACATTTCCAGCCCCAACCACTTCAGCAAGTGTTCTAGGGGGATTGTTGAATTGTTGTTGGTTCCCCGGTATCTGGAAGGCTGTTGGTTGTGTCCGCTGTTGAACCATTGAAGTCAATTGTGTTAAAAGTGTTAAAACCTGTTTAAACTCAGCCCTGGAAACTGGGGCTGTGTCAGCATCGTTGCCATCGGTTCTCAGTACTGCCGGAGTGAGAGTGAAGCCACTGGCTTCCGTTCCTTCTGCCATGTGTAGTAACTGACCAAGAAAAACCAAAACTAGAAGCAAAACCAAACCACGAATGCAAACCACTTGGCACCACAGGACCCGGAAGCAGGTACACAAAGGCTTTCAAAATAAGCAGTAGAAGAAATCAATCAGCTGCTAGGTCTCCAATAAGATCCTTTAATATGACAAGGCAAAGTTAAAATCACAGTCTCTTCCAAGCGCTTTCACTCGACCACTTGGTAGATTTTTCAAGGCAAAAACATGAACTGGAAGTTCATTCACATTAAATACTTCCACAGTCATCACATGACTTCCTGTGGATCTTTCCCAAAAGGAAAATCACCATATAAGGCAAATTATATTCTTATTGTCATTAAAAAATGATTCATTTTGTAAAAATGTCTTGGCAACTGAATAATCATGTTAAACATAACATTAAATCAAAATGTTACAATGTACCAAGAAAATTCTGCAGAGTGTTTTTGTAATCACAAATAAATGCAGTAACCCCTTTTGAACATCGGGGGTAAAATCAAGATTCCAAATTAAAATCTAGGGCTACTTAGTAGCATTATAAAAACATTTCTTTTCTAAGTTTCAAATGCGTAACTTAACCTTCAATGTGTCTTATTCTACAATCTTATCAATGCAAAAGTGCATAAATAAATAAAAAAATATAAAAATATATAGTGTAGTAATATAACAGATGTCATGTTATGCTGAATTGTATTATAAATGGGCTTGCCTCAATTTCAGAACACTAGTAATGCTAAGAGTGTCATTCAGACCTGGGTATCTACTAGCGTCTAAGCGGAGCTGCCAAAATAGCTCACGGTATTCTAAATTGGACTCCCAACTACCCCCTCTTATATCTGGTTGTACCTGTTCCAACACCATAAACTTTATTTTCATGTCCTTACATGTCAAAGAGTGTTTGTAGAAGGCATTACTTTCCTTCCTTGCACTGATGTCATTGAAGTGTTCATAAACTCTTCTCCTAAACACCCTTTCAGTTTTCCCAATGTAAAAACCATGGCAGGTAACACAGCATCCAAGGTAGACTACCCCCTTAGATCCACAGTTAAAATGTTTGTTGGAGTGGAACCTGAATCTTCTCAAGGGGAGGTAGTAGGACCCCAAATTCAGCATAGCATGGCATTGCTTACACATCCCACAGGGATAAGTGCCTGGTTTCTTTCTATTCTGATTGTGTGGATCCTCCAACCTAATTTCTAACAGTTCTTTCAAATTCTTGCCCCTTTTCCTGACAAAAGATGGAAAGCTGGGCATAGAATTCTTCAGATCTTCCTGTAGTCTGAGAATGGGCCAATATTTCTTGATAGTCTTCTCAATCTGATCTGAGTTGTTGGAATAGGTGTGTATAAAGCTATTTTTAGACTTTGAAGTGTCTTTTGAAGGGTTTGGGGAGATCTCGTTGACCCCCACCCCCAATAAAGGGGGATACTTATTTGATCTCTTCTCAGAAATTTCTACAACCAGTGCTTCTACCAAAGCTTCCGGATATTGTTTTTCCTTAAAAAATCTCCTTAAAATAGAAACTTCCTCTTTGAAAAGTTTGTCAGTGCTGGACATTCATGAAGCTCTAATGAGTTGACCTTTTACTATCGCCTTTTTTTGATATAAGGGATGTCCACTGTGGTAATTGTTTTTTTTTGCCTTGAAAAAGCTCGCAAGTGGTCAAGTGAAAGCGCTTGGAAGAGACTGTGATTTTAACTTTGCCTTATCATATTAAAGGATCTTATTGGAGACCTAGCAGCTGATTGATTTCTTCTACTGCTTATTTTGAAAGCCT
The DNA here is from genome assembly GCF_019279795.1 of Protopterus annectens. NCBI lineage: Eukaryota > Metazoa > Chordata > Ceratodontiformes > Protopteridae > Protopterus > Protopterus annectens. The sequence continues at coordinate 338,858,536 of NC_056741.1, read as the reverse complement.
TTGTGTACCTGCTTCCGGGTCCTGTGGTGCCAAGTGGTTTGCATTCGTGGTTTGGTTTTGCTTCTAGTTTTGGTTTTTCTTGGTCAATTCCTATATAACAGCATTACAACATGTGGATAAACTCAGGCATATATGCCCATGTAATCAATATGATGCAATATTGCTGTATGTCAGATAACATTTCCATATGCTAGGTATATATATGCACACTTGTGCCATACTGCATCTGTCACTACTGCATCTGTCACTGTGATGGTTCCATGGCAAATGTGTAGAATGTTGATGTACTGCAGTTCAAGAACACATGCATTAGTAAGGCAACGATATACATAGCATCGTCCGATGTCAACTACTTGGTCTGATGAAGTGGTAACCCTGCGAAAGCACTAAACATTTTCCAATAAACTGTTTGATGTTTTACATATCTTCTGGTCATTTATTTGGCTGGACTGTGGTGGTTTGATTCACTTATACTTATTTTTGGATTTACTAAATATGTTATCAGAGAAATTGCTGGTAGATAGTAAGATGTGCATGCTGTAATGTATCTTTGAAATACTGAGGCCAAAGGTTTATTCCATACATCACTGTTGGCCTTGATTTCCCCATTTGTGCGACATTAAGTGCTGAGCAAACACAGTTCCCTGCCTAAGGAAAACAGTGAAAAATATAATGCTGTATGCCTTCCTTTGCATAAACAGGCTCAGTGGTGATGCATGGCCATTAGCACTCTGGACAGTACTGAGTGTGGAAAATACACCTGATGCCTGGTTTACTCTGTGGCACAATGTGAAACAGCAGTGATCTAGTCAGAGCACAAGTGAGCCAGGGTTCAAATCCAGATGATTTAGTTTTTTTTTCGAATGATGTCAGGATGTCATTAGCTAAGTAAATGTGATCGAGACTGAAAATGTGATAATCAAAACAGTGTAAGAAACTTCTCTGTGTGGAAGATTTTCAGTCCATATATCTCTAGTTAATCACTGTATATTAATCAGATCAGACAATAGTAGTAGAAGTAGCAAACTTAAACTCGTCTTAAGTAATAAAAAAAAAAATAATAAAAAATATATAATTGTACAGAATTACTAAGTATTTAAAAGTAATCCAAGCAAGGCAGGCAGTCTGTTTCTAGTCGAAAATCCTTTATTAAGTACACAGACAAGCGATCCAAGTAAAACCAAAATAGAGTAATAGTTTCCTCACAAGCTTTCTAGGTATATATATATTTTTATCAGGCAAGGGAGTGGTTTATTGTGCTGTAAATCAAAGTGTTATTGGTACACATGTTAAATTCACATCCCTTCCCCAATCAGTGTGACATACGAGTTGTTCCTGCCCTACTTAGTAGCTGTCATAATAGTATAACCCTTATGTATTTTAAATTAAATTTATAATGATGTGGTACCTCTTATTTAACCAGATTATTAAGTATGTGATTTTATCCAAGACAATATACTACATGGCTGGAAATATATCAACCTTAGTCCATTTGGCAATCAAAAAATATATATAAATATATACATATACACATTGCATGTAAAAAATCAATTATAAAAATCATAGTCTATTTTCATAACCTATTTTTAACAAAGATCGCTTTAGTCCTTCTAGACTTCTTCAGGTCTGTGTACAAGAACTCTAAAAACTATCAATAAAAATATATATAATTGTATAATTAGTTAGTATTGTTATTACACATCATTTTGAATAAAGTAGAAAAAAGAAAAAATAATAAGAAAAAATGTATGATGATGGAAACAAAATATACATTTAAATTACAACTGATTTAAAATGATATTTAAAACCAACTGGTAGAAAAAAATAAAATAAAATAAAATTAGTGATGTATACAGTGTGGCAATTTTCCAAGTTCCAGTGCACTTTTAATTTAACAGTACTAGTTTAGTCAAGGCTTCCTAAAATAGTTCAGCTTTAATTGCCACATGAGTTCATGTTTCTCCAGAATATTCGGGATGTCTCCTTCAAGATCACCCATGTCTATGCAATCCAGGATCTGGAACTTAAAACCTGTGTGTCTTTTATGAAGAGAAAGGTGTTTGGCTAGTGCATTATTTTTACATCCAGAGCAGATTTCTGGCAGATGACATGAAATCCTACGCTTGAGTTTATTTACAGTCTTGCCCACATAGAATGCATCACATTCATTGCACTGTGCCCTGTAAAATTACATTTGTAGTGTTACAGTCACCCCCTGCACTGGTCTTAATGATTTTCTTTAAATAAGGGCAATAAAAACTATCACCTTGCTTTATAAATATACAAAATCTACAATTAGTTTCACATCTTTTAGTGTTTCTCTCATATGGTCTAGGTTTAAATTCAACAAAACTTCGAATGTTCCTGGCCTTCTTATAAACAAAGGATGGGGCTTTACCTAAGATGTTAATCAGAAAAGGATTTCCTGTGACAATGTCCCAGTTTTCTTCAATACCATTTTTGATACCGTGATAATCCAAAGTGTATGTCAGGATGCAGCTATTTTTGCATTTGTTATTCTCTGTGGAATTTCTTAACATTCTCCTACTGGGGAGGTTGTGTGAAGGTGCTTCAGTCCTTTTCAGTTCTATAATGGGTTCCAGGATGTTTTTTAACATCTGACTTTCATAGCCTCTCACTAGAAAATCATTCTCTAAGTTGCTCAGGTTTCTCAAAAATGGTTTCATCTCTGTGGTAATTCTAGCCAATCTATAGCCTTGGGACTTCACTACATTATACTTGTTTTTTGTAGGATGTAGACTTTTAGTGTGGAGTAATAAGTTAACCCTCGTTGGTTTTCTGAATAGATCAGTGGTGATTCTGTTATTGTTCGTGTCCTTGAAAATCTTCATATCTAAGAAAGTGGTTGAAGTATAGCTATGGGAAGAGGTGAACTTCGGGAAGGGGCTGTTTGAGGTAAGTGATAAAATCTCAAAAGCTGCAAGGTGTCACCTTCCCACACAGTAAAGATGTCGTCAATAAAATGTAAATAGCATGTGATATGCTGCATGTAGTCTGTGTTGTTTAACACAAAGTCCTCCTCTCACTTGCCCAGGGCTATGCTAGCTATGTTGGGAGCCATGGCTGCCCCCATTGCTATACCAGCTTTTTGTTGTAGTGTTTGCCATTGAAAGTAAAGAAATTGAAGTCCAGTACAAGATTAATGAGCTTGCTTAACTTTTGCAGTTGTGCCTGTGTACCTTGATTATGTTTCTTAAAAGACTCCATAGCTGCTGTTATACAGTAATTGTGAGGAAGCACTGCTTACAAGGATTCAACATCAATAGTTAATAAAATAGTCAGCTTCCACTGTAATGTTTTTTATTTTCCTCAAAAAATCCATTGAATCTGTTATGTATGACTTATTCTTTTCTGCTAAAGGCTTCAGCAAGTAATCAAGGTAAATGGCTGTGACTTCAGTAAGAGAACCTCTACTTGTTACCACCAGTCTATAAGGTGGGTTTTCTCTGTTCTTGTGTGGCTTTGGTATTCCAAAAAAGTAAGGTAAATGTGTTCATGGGCTCCATAAATAATTATAAAGATTTTCAGTGATAAGTTTTTCTTCCCATAATGTGGTGAGATTAGTGTTCCATAAATCATATGCTCTTTTTATGTCATCCATGGTAAATAACTCATAAAATCTGTTATCCTCCATCATGTTCTCTATCTTTTGGTTGTAGCTAGTGGTATCAGTCACAAGTATACCTCCTCCCTTGTCTGCCTTCATTACACGCCTGGATTTATCATTGCCTAGTTCAAGCAATGCTTTTCTTTCTCCCTGTGTTAAATTATAAAGTTTTTTCTTAGGAAGTTTTTTAAAGAGTTTTGTGATATCCATCTCACATTTCACTTTGAAAGCAGCTAATGTTTGATATAGCGGTGGACAACAGCTGCTAGACCTTTTTATAGTTTCATCAATAGGCTTATTTTCAATGTTATTACTTTTGCCATGAAACTGTACCCTTAAGTTGAGCTTCCTCAAACATTTTAAGGTATATCAGTACCTGAGCAACCTCACTCCTGCAGCTTGGTACAAAAGTAAGTTCTCAATGGTTACACTTAAGTGTGTGCCTTCCCCAAATATCAATGATGCTTACTTCAATACACTTGTACAATTATTTGCTGTTTTCCATACCTCGCTGCAAATCAAAAGTTAATTGTGTATACAGCTTTCTAAAAATGACAAGGGGTGGTACATGTTTTGAGAAGATTATTATGACACAGCAGTATGGCTAACTATTTGTGTAGGGCCGGATATCCCAAAAAAAGTTTAATATGCTTCTTCACATTAAGGACAGTTTCCGCATCATATGAGATGAACATTTCAGCCATCATCACCTGAACATGACACAGGGAGAATACTGCAGCAGATTTTGAAACCCTGAAAACTACAGGAGCATTGATCACCTATTGAATCAAGGTTTGTATTATCCATCAGAAGAGTCATGCCAGTATGCAGAAACCATGAGATGACCTTTACATCCATCAGCCTAATACATGCACACACATAAAGAGGGGTGGAAGTTAAAGGGTGAATACGAGGGAGATGGACATGCACATAACAATGTTTGGTGTAATGGAACATTCATTAACATGTTTTTGGTCTGTTCTCATTATTAAGCCGCCATGTTCTGCAGCATGAAGTGACTGACATAGGAGTAATGAAGGGTTAGTAGAGGGACAACAGGCTTATGACAAGCAGAACAAGGTTGAATAAATATGTAAAGTTGTGGGAATGGATGTCAATGCAACCAATTTGTTTTGGTCAGTATCTAATGTGTCTCCATGAGAAGTCATAACTGGGGCAAATGTTAAGATCTGGGTGATTAAATATATCATAGACACATAACATCACAGTAAGAAATGATGTGAGAGGCATCTGGAATTGAACCCTTGATACTATGGGCAAAAAAATCTTCAATCAAATGATTTATGTCAACAATACACATAAGCTACACTTTGTTACATCCAGCAGTGCACAGAACTATCAGACAAACTGTTTCAAAGTAGTGCCTTTACTCTGCTTTAACTGTGTTCCTATAGTACAGTATGTTTAAGCACCATTACAGGGAGATAACTGGACTAGTGTGGCCAGTGTCAAAAAATCACCAAGTGTTGCCATAAGACATGAAGAGCCATTCACCACCACTCGGCATTGGTGAAAGATGGCAAACTCTATGCAAATACAGAGGGCAAAAAGTGAAAGCTTTTTCACAGGCCATTTCTAGCCAAGTGTGTGGTATGTGATTCTACTTTTTGACCAGATCAAAGGGAAGATAGGACAGTGGTGAATTGGGGCAAATAGGGGGAAGAGCAAAGGGGAAGCAATAAAGGAATTTGCAGGTGGGAATTAGGAAAGAACCATAGATCTCTATTTCTTCAACACAGTAATGTGTACATGTAGAGAAAATCTGATGACTTTAGACTGTCGCCACAACACAGATGGGTGACAACAATGAAATCATGTTGTATAGCCAATTGGACCAAATCAAGTGTGTCAAGAAGACACATATGCGAAGTACAGAGCTATGTATGAGACACATTTTTTTGTGGGACGGGTGTCCTTTTTTTGTTAATTCAAAAAGAGAGGAATATTAGGGAAAGGACATGGGGACATGAGGATCAGGTAGGTAGGGTAGGTGAGGAAGCAGGTGCAGACAAACAGGACAAACAGGACAGTCATAGGGATGGTGATGGACACAAATGGTTGGGGAACACCACAATTGGGGATAGGCTCACAGATAGAACCCACAGTGTGAAAGTAGCAGATACCAAGTCAGACTACTGACCAGTCATGAGTGGAGTCCCACAGGGATCGGTCCTGGGTCCTCTCCTGTTTGGCATCTACTTCTCAGAAGTCCAGGCCAATGTGGAGGGACTCTGGCTGACCAAGTTCACAGATGACTGCAAGATGGGAGCCATTATTAACTCCCCAAGTGATGTAGACATGCTACAGAAAGGCCTCACTGAGACCAATGACTGGTGTAGAAACCATGGCCTTAAGCTTAATGCCAAAAAATGCGTTGTCATCCCGTTTGGGAAAAACTAAGTTCCCACTAATTACCACATTGATGGGAGCCCGCTGAACACTGAAGATGTTATACGAGATCTGTAGACACAGGTTGACAGCAACCTCTCCTTCGACCACCAGATTGTCACTGTGGTCAGAAAGTCCTTCTATGTGGCACATCTCATTACCAAAGGTTTTGCATCCAGGAAGAAAGAGGCCATCATATCTCTCTACTCTTCCCTCATTAAGCCAATCATCGAGTATAATGCCCCATTTGGCATGTACCTCACTAGACACATGCAACAGTGTTCAGGCCACAAAAGTACCTCACGAAGAGGATCCTAGGCCTTAAACACATGTCCTTCATGGACATACTCAAAAAACTCCAGCTATTCTCTGTCTCATATCATCTACTAAGATGCGATCTCTGCTTGACTTACAAAGCCATGTCTGACCCAGCACTGTTAGAAATGCTACATCTAAAGAAATCACAATCCATCCACACCACACACTCCAGAGACCTCAACCTCATTACCACAATCAACAGAACATGCTGGAGGGACAGGTTCATAACCCAGAGACTGCCCATGCTCTGGAACAGACTTCCCATACATGTCAAGTAGATCACCTCACTGGCCTCTTCAAGAGAAATCTTGATGAGTGGATGGGAAATAGAAAGTTCACCCTGGGGATCACTCCAGTGGCTCTACTTGACAGTGGCACTGGGAACTAATGTCTGGCGGCAAGATGCCAGGGCACTTCTATGGGCTAGGCTTGTAAAGGCTTCAGGGCCATTAGCCTAGTACACACCTATGAACCTATACTGCAGGCACATGCTTGTCAAATATGGGAATCGTGAGAATATAGTCCTCTCCCTCAGGACTGTTATCACTGTCCCTTACTTCAGTTCATTGTGAGAATTCTTTACATGGGAGTCTCTTTTTCATTTTAATGAGCAACCTCTCCAGGCAGCTGATGTGGGCACCAAGGCCAGTTTCTGTTACATCATGCACCATCCCTGACAGTTCCTGCTGGCTGACATAATCACCACCTCCACCAATACTTCCAGAGGGTACCATTGCACCAGCAGCCATGGCAATGCTTCCTGATGTAGATGGGCCAGGTAGTGAAGGAGCTGTGGAGACAGTACTGGTAGGTTGCATCCCAGAGGTGCTGGGTCTTGGTGCTGCAGCCAGTAGAGGGTTGTCAGGCTACTTCTCTGTACTGAAAATTATTTGGTTTGTTGGCAGAGATGTATGACATCAGAATGGTGTGATTCCAGTTAACACACACACACACACACACACACACACACACACACACACACACACACACACACACACACACACACACACACACACACACAGAAAACAAAGAGAGAGAGAGACAGGGATGGGGTGAGACAAAAAAGAAAAATGATTAGAAACATGCTTTATTACAATAAGTATCCTTTTATTGTTATACTAGCTATAGAGCTTTCAACCCCCCCCCAAAAAAATGACTGTGAATTGTTAGAAATAATCTGTGTATACAGATATCCCATATATACTTTAAATGATACTGCAGATTAGCTTAACAGTATGGCATTAAAGCCAATATTGCTGCATATAAAATGTCGACATGATACTTGTTTAACGTAAATCAATAGGTTACTTGCAGGAACTGAACACACATAATCTGAATACACTATTACACTTGCCTAGTACAATTACCAAGAGCTACAGTAGACAGCATGAATGCTTTCTGTTACAGTTAAAATATGCATGCTGAACTTGATCTATGGAATCACAATATATTTATTACAATAAGGGTCAGTCGTATTGCATACATACCCCTTGTCTCTTTGAGTCACTCAAACCCCTCAGCATGTATTTTCCTGTTCACCAAGATTTTCTCTGCAGCTGTAAAACAGAAATTGAAATAAGAGACATGAAAGCATTATTCAAACCAGTCTTGGTTATCTAAATTTTTTCATAACATTTAAAGTTGCTTAATCAATATACTTATACATCTGGGGGTGTCAGCAGTTCTAAACTCATTCAGCTACTGGTCAAGTTGTGCCTGCTTCTGCCTCTTTAGTCCACTGTAGTGGTACCTGCACTGCTTCCCAGTGTGTGGTATGCCACTCGCACAAGAGATAGCCTTGGCTAGGCTGTTCCAAGCCTCAGCCTTATACTGAGACCCGGTATAGTCCCCCTTCATCAGCCTTCACCTGTAGTGCTTCACAAGGAGTTCAACATATATTTTGACTCCTCCACACTCCACCTCTCCTGCCATGGTTGTATGTGTTTGCAAAGGCCTCCAACAATGGCTGCAATGGCTTCCTGCCAATTTGTCATATCACATTTTACAACTAGTATGCAAACACCCACAACCATGCCAACCACATTTGTGTGATGGTAAGCCAAGAGAAACATTGCCAACCAAAGAGGAAGTAGTGAACCTTGTTTGCACATGTGTAGACAAAGTGCAAATATAATAGGCAATTGCAAACATATATTACTTGAATAAATTTAAAACAATTCCAGCTTTACTCCATAGCATATCGCCTACTCCGAGGTGATCTCTGCCTAACATATAAAGCTGTGTCAAACCCAGAGCTGTTGGACATGCTACACCTAAAGAAATCCCAATCCCTCCAAGCTACATGCTCTAGGGACCTAAACCTTGTCACCACAATAAACAGGACATGCTGGAGGGATAGATTCCTATCCCAGAGACTTCCAATACTCTGGAACAGGCTACCCATCTATGTCAAGCAAAGTTCTTCATTAGCACTCTTCAAGAAAAATCTTGATGAGTGGATGGGAAATAGGAAATACACCCCGGGGATCACTTCTGTGTCTCTGCTCAACAGTGGTACAGGAAAATAACTTTCTTAGGTGGCGTAAGCCAGGGAACCTTGTTGGCTAGGCTTACGTAAGCCCTTGGGCCGATAGCCTAGTACCTACCTGTGAACCTATGAACCTATGAAATACTCATTATGACCCTTCCTCACTTCCTCAATAAAAATAACTACTGTGGAACTCCAACCACACTTTATGTTTTCTCTTTTTTTAGCTCAATGTATTTACACCTTGTGTCACAGAGACAGTCAGGCAATAGGTGGAATTTCAACAGTCATTACCATCCATGTTGCTGACTGCTGCACAATGCTGCTAATCGTGTTTGTGCTCTATAAGGCGAGTGAAATTAAATTTCCCTTTTTAAGCAGCTAAGAGTGTTTGTACCATGCCATGCATGCACATAAAAAAGAATAAAACAAAAGGGAAACAAATATTTAACAATTAGACAGCTCTGGATTTGAACCATCAGACTATTGCACTTAGCACAGTTGTAGTGGGTTATCTCTCTTGCCACAGACATAGCTTTGCAATACCAGTCAAATTGTGTACATACAAGCAATTCACATTTCATATCAAGAATTAACAGTTCATACAGTTGGACATTCTCAATTGGTTGTACATGTGTGGCTAACATATTTAGTGCAATGAGTGATCACACAATTATTTATGAATATGTTTCAAAAATGCAGCTCTGTCTTTTCTTTGTATTCTAGTCATTCTTCCATTATCTCTGCTTTACTTTCAGACATGCAATCTGTAAGGCATTTATCATTTTTCTTTCAAGGTGTGATACAAATACGAACACATAACATAGCTCGTACATAACACTTAACAGTTGTCAGCAAAGGCAGGAGATGTGTTATTATGGCCACAAAATTATACATGTGTGGAGTTTGATTTTATTTAAAATCTCACTGCAGTTAGTTCTACACTTTGTAAGTGTATCCTCACTGATGCACCCACCACAGGGAAGGGTGTCTGAATTGCTGGTGTGTTTTCCTTCACTCACACTAATCATTCAAAGCTGCAAGCCTTTAGCACGTAACAATGCAATGGAGGCTACACTATGTTTACATCAGCTACACTAAGTCAAATGTTTGGTATTCAGCAATTCTAATTGGTTCACACATCATCTGCATCTTCAGAGTGCTCAGAGGGCTGAATATACACTCTAAAGAGCTAACCATGTAGCTGGGGAACTTGAAGGTGAGGAGACTTGTTTCAGACAAAACAGATAATTATTTCTTTGAAGGGGATTTATCTGCAGATAAACACTTATTTTGCTAAGGTATGTTTCTATTATTCAAAAACATTTAGACTGTAGCCTTTCAGAAATATATTTATATGGATCTAGGACTGTTGAACGAAAGTTCAACAGTCCGAATCCACTATCACCGAACACACTTTAGCAAAAGCGCTTTTCACCGAAAAAGTGCTTTTGCTAAAGTGTGTTCAAAACAAAAAGAAAAAACAGTAAATTAACATTTATGCAGGGGGGCAAGCCCCCCTGTACCTCTCATGTGGGAGGCTGTGCTCCCCCACACCCCCACTTTTATATTCTCACTTCAAGATCACACTACAGTGGGGAGAAGGGAAGTTTTCCCTTATCCGCACTGTAGTACGGTCTCCACAGCAGTCATTCCCCCACAACTCCCTCTAGCTGCAGGAATACTTCTGCAAAAGTACTTCTTCGATGAAAAGCACATTTGCGTAAGTATGCCCGGCCATTTTTATTTTGGTTAAAAATTCCTTCGGAGATCAGTACGGATCCCATTTATATAGCCAGTATAAAAATGAAGGTTGATCTGTATGTACTTCTTATACATCACTGTTGGCATAGGCAGTTTTTGCAGATCTTTCCATTTGTGAGATATACAGATTATGCTTACAACACAAGTATGTTCTTACCATTTGTTTTTGCAATTTCACATGTAATTTCAGAAAGCTGTAGTTATATTTTTCAACCAAAGCAAGGGGTTGTACATGTGGCTGACAGTGCTGTTAGGCTTCTCAGATGCCCCAGGGCAACCTCCACAGCAGTGGTGGGAAGGTTTGAAAATTGACTGGCACTCCTAATTTGCATTCTTGAATGTTTAGCAATGCTGTCATCCAGTAATCAATGACATAACTGCAGTCTTCAGTATAGAAATATTGACAGAATGGGGTGTTTGTCCAGACCTTTACATTTGTGTTGGAGGATGGGAGGCTGAAACCTACAGTTCTGTTGTCCTAAATGAGAAGTGTGTTTCAAGTGCTTTATGTTGACAACAGGTACACATACTCTGATTATTTATTGGAAAACCTTTTTGTTTGTTTTAGAGGGTGAAGGGGGGACACCTACCATTCTGTTGCCCTAAATGAAAAGAGTTCTTCAAGTACCTTATGTTGTAAATGGTACACAACATGATTATTTTTTGGAGAAAATACATTAGTTATGTGCTGTTAATGGGTTTTGCCCTTCATTGTTTTATATCACATAGAATTATGGCACCCAAACCAACAAATCCATGAAACCATCCTTTTAGTGATGCTGAGAATGAGGTCATCATCCAGTCTCTGAGGTGTCATGGAGCCTACAAACTTGAGATAGGCCTGGGGGATATGACTGCCAGAAAGAACATGTGGAACCAGGCAGTCACTTTTGTGTTGTGCAGTTGGTGGTTGTGGCCGTTATTATAATCAGAGGCAGCATCGGGCCATTAACATCATTTCATCAGCATGCAGGAGGGTGGCTACGGTTGCCCAAGAACAGCTGGCTACAGGGAGTAGTCCTGCTATCAAGCCACCACTGATACCAAATTAGGAGTTCTCGTCCACTGTCAGAGATGCCATGGAGCCTTCCTACTTGAGATAGGCCAGGAGTATATGTCTGCCAGAAAGGACATGTGGAACCAGGTAGTTGCTGATGTGAATGCAGTTGGTGGCCATGGCCGCTATTATGGTCAGGCACAGCATCAGGCCACTGACATGATTTCATTGGCATACAGGAGAGTGGATGCAGTTGCCTGAGAAAATGGGGGGATGGTCCTGCTATCAAGCCACTGCTGACACCAAATGAAGCATTCCTGTCCACTGTCAGAGATCCTGACAGTTCAAGGAAGCCTTCGCACCATGTGATTGATGTTGGTGTTGATGTGGCTGGAAGGCCACGTCTGTCCCAGGATCAGATTCCAGGTAGGCTTATATATGACAGCATTAAATTTTCTTGTTGGCTAAAATACATAAATTGGCTGCTACTGCTTGCTGATGCATGTTTTATATCTGTACCTATTGATAATTATACAAGAGAGTGGGACAATAAACAAGGGGTGGGGGACAACTCACACAAGTTTCAGTTAACAGCTGTTTCTTACAGGGCATATAGCCAATTGTTTATTCACTATCCCTGCATTATTTGCATTGTGATGCTTAACAGCCATCCCTTCATTGCTTCATTTCTTCAAGATCCATCCTCCCTGCAAAGTGTTGGGACATCTGCACATGGTAGGTAAATACTTATTTTCTTATTACTAAGCATTATTAAGATGTATTATCTGTATGTGTGAGAAGTTTGTAATGAGTATCTGTATTGCTGTAGCATCTGAAACTGTGTGATCAGTGTTACTTTTTATTCAGGTATTTTGGTTGAATATTTAGGGGAGTAGTAGGTGTATTCCATGGTGGTACGGCGGTATCGTTGTTACCTCACAGCAAGAGGTTCTCCCGTTCAATTCTCGGCTTGGCTTAGGAGTGCCTTCTGTGTGGAGTCTGCATGTCCTCCCCACGGTTGGGTAGCATTCGAAAGACATGTGCGCGTAAATGGGCATGCCTTCGTTGAAGGTTGGGCATCGAGCTGGCACCTTGACATTTCGTACAAATCTACTGCCAATCATTAGTGGACTGGAGTTCCACTGTGGTGACCCCTTACCGGAAAAAAACGAAAGAAAAACAACATTTAGGGGAGTAGTAATTTAATTCCTGGGTTTGTTGCTTATTATCACAAGTGATCTGTCAGTGGAAGTATAGGACTCCTACCACCTGATGTAAGAGTATTGGTAGTCTCTGATGATGATGGTGGCCAACTGGAGGCACAGTCAGGGGGGGCTGCAGAGGTTCAGTCTGACACTGAGGTTATGACTCACACATCTCCTGGATTTCCTTCAGACACAGTCAGTATTCTTACACTTACCCATTCCACTGAGCCCTCAGGTAGTGGACTGGTTGAAGGTGACACAGTTGATCAGGGTAGTGTGGTTACTGTGGTTTCAGTGCTGATTGAATCTGGCTGTAGCCAAAGTGCAGGTGAGGTGCAACTTAGGAAGGTTGGTAGGGGTGCTTGGTGGAGGTCTATTGTCTGCCCTCTCCTGATGCTGGTGTGTCATTATGTGCCACTCAACTTGTGTTTAGGGCCATCACAGAGGAACAGGCATGTTCTACTAGGGCCTCCTAGGCATGCTTAGGACTCTAGATGTGGCACAAGCTGACATGAGTGAGCTCCTCCACCATGTGCCTGATTCAATGGACCAGATGAATTCCACAGTGGAATGGGCAGTGTCTCTGATGCAACATCTGCTGGGAGGAGGACAACATCCCCATGTCTGAAGGGCCACAACACCATCTGGTGTTAGCCACCTTGGCCACACCCAATCCCATGCCCATAGTAGCACTATTTCCACTGCTCCATCAGTGATTGAGGTGTCCATATCCAGACGTGGTAGGCCATGGGTTCATGTACCTGGGCGCAGTCATAAAGGGAGTTCATCCAGCAGACATCACTCACATTCAGGTAGCACCAACACATCTAACCATGGCCATTGAAGTGCCAGTGCAACTCCAGCCAGAGCCAGTTCTCACAGTCAGGGGAGATGAAGCTGAGCTGATACCTGTACCATGCATGATGCACACCAGTCCAATATGTCAAGACATAGTGGTAGCACAGAGCTTGGCTGTAGTCATTCAGACATTCACTCACACATACAAACACACACACATTTCACTTCAAGTGCCCATAGGGACTACCCACACTTACCAGATACATAGGTTCATAGGTTCATAGATTAGTACTAAGCTAACTGCCCTTGTGAGCCATTTTAAGCCTAGCCTATTATCCATTGTGAAACTCAACCCTGCACCTTGTGCTTGTAAGGCAAGCACCTTAACCATTGGGCCACCCTACCAACCTCATGAGGCATGTATGACATGAGACATGAGGGTTGAAGGTCACCCTGTCTTAGTGCCCATTGGATAATATCTACATTCCTGCCTGCATGTGTTTCATACTCACACACACTTACTACTTTAGTGTCAGCCTTGGCCTCCTGCCCCCACCCCCACATGGTGCAAATGATGTTAACTACGCCATCACTCATTCCTATCTTTTGGATTCAGGGTTACATATGTATATGTCTGATGCACAGGATGAATAGCTAAATGAGTGCTTAGGATATGTATTTGTGATGTAATTTTGAATTTTTTTATGAATTATGACAGTATTTTAGTTTTGTGTTTCATACCTTGAAATCATTGACATGGCATTCATGCTTATTGCTCCACATGTGAGAATTTATGGATAAGTAGAGTTTGGACTGATTTTTCAGTACTGGGTATTTCAGATGCATGATGCATGTTAGCTGTTAAACTGCATAAATATATATTACTAAAGTTAGTTATGTCACATATTGATGACATTACTTGACAACCCACACATATTCTGCTTAGGTACATTTACAAGCAACAGTATGCAGGTATCTGCCATTCATTCATGTTCGTACGCATTTATTATCTTTTACAGGTTCAGCGCTTACCTTGATTGTCCTGCAGTTAGAACTGTTGTCATTTGGGGCTAACTCTATCTGATGCTAGCAGCACACAGCCATTACATGGGTAAGTTAAGGCTGTGAACATTGCCTGAGATAAATTTTACTGTATGTATGCACACCTGTTAGGTGGTCAGCATGTGTGCCATCCATTGCCTCTTGCCCAGGACAAGGGCATATTGTGCAAACCTATGTCTACCTACACCCATAACAGCTGGGGGTTCCCCTGTGACTCCTCACCTGCTTGTGGATGTGGTGATTTTGCCAGTGGTGGTGGAACATTTGTTCCTAGCCCTTGATGTTCCTCTTGCAGCTGTTTTCGCAGGATGATATTGTAAAGGAAAGCACACACTGTGATAATTTCCACGCAAGTACTGCACAGACCCCCTCCCTAATGTATCTAGGCACTGAAACTGTGACTTTAACAACTCAAACACATACTCTATAATATTTCTTATTTGAGCATGTGCCTCATTATAGTGTTCCTCTATGTGTATCTGTGTGTGTGTGTGTGTGTGTGTGTGTGTGTGTGTGTGTGTGTGTGTGTGTGTGTGTGTGTGTGTATATATATATATATATATATATATACATATATATATATATATATACATTTCTGATAGCCATCATCAGTCCATGGTTCAAGTGGATATGCTGTGCATCCCCTAGTAAATGTCTTTGTGGGACATCACTCCTGAAAAACCTCTAGTGGAACTGTGAGTTGTGCCATAAATGGGAGTTGTGATAACTGCTGGGGTTGCCAGCACACACATTCAGGATGTTTCCCATTACATTACACATGACCTGGCAGTTAATGGAGTGGAATCTCTTTTTGTTGATGTAGACCCTTCCCTGTTCCCCATGTGGTACTTTTATCTCAATGTGTGTGCAGTCTATGGCACCCAAGACTTCAGGAAAATGTGCTACGGGGTAGAAATCCTGCATAGTTCTAGCTCTGTCCTTAGGGGTAGGGGGAATATATATATAGTTACTGGCATCCTGTAGCATAGCTTTTAGAAATTAGTGTAGAATCCTGGATACTGATGCCTGTGACACCCCCAGCATGTCCCATGTGGGTCACTGAAAGGTTCCTGTAGCTAAAATTCTAAGTGTTACACATACCTTGGTCTCCACAGTTATTGGTTCCCCTCGGATTGCCCTTGCTGTCAGGAGAGGATGACAGAGATTGCAAAGTCCCCAGAGTGTGTCTCTATCCACCCTGTAGTGCTCTTCTATTTCCACCTCATGCAGACCATGAAACGTAAATGAGGTCTAAATAGCCTTCCCGTCCTTGCCAACATCTATTAGCAGCAGCAGCAACATAGACTTGAGCCTGTTGCACATACACATGCAGAAGAGCACCAGCAGCCTCTAATATTCTTTCCCTCCAGTGTAGTTTATGTGGCTGTATTCCAATAGGTTTTGGAGTACAAGGCAAAAGGCCACACTAAGTGTACACAATTGCTTTATACCATGTTAAATTGCTCCATTAGTTTGGATTGGTTGATTAGAATGCAATTCAGCTGCTTGTGCAGTAATTAGCATACCACAATGTTTGCTGTGTTAGTGCAGCCCTACACATCATGTGGAACCACTTACTGAATACAAATTGGTGCGCTATTGTGTGTGCATCATGGTTTTAGAGAGATTTGTAGGGTTTATTGAATCCTTGTCTTACGAAGTAGTTGCACAATAGATCACAAACCAACAATGGATTGCTTCAGATAAGCTCTGGATTGGCCTGTCTACAGTCAGTGTGAATCTATAGTTGACTAGGCTTTTTTGGATGGCTAGAGTATGCCTGTCTCCTATTTATCCCTTTCTAATAATGAACAGAGAAAACCAGAAGTAAAAAAAAAACAAACAAAATATCAATCAAAATTAATCTTTCTTTCTGCATGCTATCTCTTTCTTCATGCAAACAGTGAAAATCAGTGGTAAGAAAATAAAAAATAAAAAAAAAATCTTCTCTTACCAAGCAGTTGCACAATAAATCACAAATCAACACTGGGTTGTTTCAGATAAACTCTAGTTTAAATGAAGTGAGGTATTGCTAATACTATCTGCTGTAGATGATGATGTTTGTGATTTTTTTTTTTTGCATTTGTTAAGCCTTTTCTCTGTATCTATAATGGTTTTGCATCAGAAGTATCACTCAAGTTATCAACAGCAAATTTGTTAGCCATAGGTCAGGATTTATGGTTTGGCAGTTCAAGTCTGTACTTTTCAGCCAATTTGCAATCCAGCATACCACACAAGGGTCTACCTTTAAGTCTTTTAACTTATTAGCAATGTCAGCATGTATTTTGTTTCAGCTGATAGTATGGGTTTATATTTTAATCTTACAGAAATATAACCATTTGACTGGACATTGATGCAGACCCACATGCGCACACACCCACCCATATATACACGCACACACATGCACAAACACATACACAAATACATGGATACTCCCTGGATATTGAACACACAGAGCCTTACCTAATTACTCTGATAGACACACCCACTCTCCTATAATCAACACCATGGTGAGCTGTCTCTTTGACCTAATGCAAATGCTAGCAAGGCATTCTGGGGTAGCCCATTATGAAGTTGAATCTGTTTGAGGTAACCACTGAGGTCAGGCTGTCTAAGAATCAGAAATGACAGTAGTAAAAAGGGCTTACTGCTGGCTGTAACCTTTCTGAATCCCATCCCTTGTGTTGAATAAACAAGACACACATTCATAGTAAACAAACTGTATACATATAACCTTCATAATATGTTTGCTACCAGTGAAATAGTCCAAGTTTCACATACTATCCCCTGGATTCACAAAGCTTCGTGCAAGAGTAAGGCTATTCTTGCACAGAGTGGTTTGTGTCCATTTAGGATAGCAGCGCACCTTGCATATGCATGAAGGAGCGCTGCTATCTAAATTAAATGGACACAAACCAGGAATGAGCACAGGGGGCATGTGTCAGCAGTGCCTGCACCTGAAATACTCCCCCTTCACTCTGAAAGCACTGTACGGCACTTTCTGACACAGAGGAGTGTCAGACTATATAATATTAGAGCCTGGCTCTAATATTATATAGTAAACGAGTGTCTGCGGACATTCAAAAAAAAAATAAAAACCACAAACACCTAGAAGGCAGCAGCCTTCAAGTACACACCCCCAAATGTATGCACTCTTGCCCTACATGCATGGAAGCAGTAGGGCAAGAGGAAAGGAATAAAAAATAAAAAAAATGTAATTTTTTTTTTCATGAAATAAATCCGAAGTTTAAGCACTGCGTAGCTTGTTCGCATGGCGTGCCGCTATGCATAGCCTGACTGTAATCCTGAAAATTATAGATAAGTGCTACTGTGATAAAAAGCATCATCCAGCTGCTGTAGCATAGTGGTACTGCCATGGTATAGCATGTAGAACATGTTTGGTTTGAGTCCTTTGCTAGCACATTATTTAACAAACTTTTAAGTAATGTGAATGATAGATTTAATGAAAAGAATAGATTTAAACAATGCTTTGCATATGTAAGCATTGCTTACCTGCTTTCAGCTCTGCTTAGCTGGTGTAAGCATTGCTATGCGGATTTGCATGGAGTTAAGCATAGTGCAGCATATTAAAACTGGCCAATCAAGAAAATGTGTGGGAAAACTGCCCTTTTTAAACAGCACAGGCAGGAATACAGCCATAACCATTTGGGATTGCACACAGCAGGACCAAAATGACTGGTGTTGTAGGTGTGTGCTTATGAGTGCAACATTGGGGCATCCAGGAGTCCAGGTTCATGGTTGGGCTGCTAGTTAAAAAACATGATGGCAGGCTGCTGCAGGGCCAGTACCAGGACCAGGACTCACAGTACAAAGTGGAGGCCTGGGACCAGCTTGCACATGATCTCACCAGTGCCACTGGCATACCCCGGACTGGTGAGCAGGTACATCATCACCATAATGACCTTAAGTGGAGGAGGGGTGCACTCTTGGGCCAGTGGATACAAGAAGCCCGTGCGCAGGATGTCCCACCAGTCTGTAAGTATGCAGTCTTATGTATCTTTAAGTATGGAAAAAGTTCAACTTGTGACTGTGTAGGTGTGATTAAAGTGTGATGTTTCCCCATACAGCTGCTGCAGAGAGGTCGCAGAATGTGCAGACTCATGCCTAGCAACTGCCCCGGCTGTGTCAGCAGTATGCTGAGTACAGAATACCCCCTACTATTAGCAGTAAGAAATCAAAATTATAATAATGGTAGTACTGCCTGTTTATATAATTGTGCTGTAAATGTCAGGAATAAATGCCTGTGTCAGGCTGCCAGAATTACAATGGAGTATTCCCAGCTGCTGTGTAATATAGATATCAGTAGCAAACAAGGTACAATATGCAGGAGAGGAATATTAGAATATGTATGAGTGTGTCTGAGTGAACCTGCCAAGAAAGTGCCATGTCAGGGCTACTGTAACAGTTAGAAATGAAAAGCATTCCCCTGTGCAGATCATGCAGGAATAGTAACTGTGGAGTTCTGAGACATGCAGAAATATGTATGTCAGAACTGATAAAGGTGATCCCAAACACTGGTGTGTGTCATCTCACTTGTACCTGATAAATAGAAATGTGTATGTCCTGCAGAATGCATTAACTGAGGTGAACTGATTTAGCACTGCTTATCTGCATACTTTAGAAAGGGCATGTCAAATAACTGGAATAAAGCAACAGTACATATTCCCATCAGAATGTGTTTTACTTGTTTGTCTGCCAGCATTGTCCTGTGTTAACCTTTCAATTTCAGCCTTATGTAGCTGTGAATGTACTGAGAAATGTATAAGGCTAATAGGTGCAGACCTAAAACCTACACTGTGTACTCAGGAATCTAAATTGCAGTATGTAGTTATAAAACAGTTAAATGTGCAATCCAGCTAATGTGCACATTTCACAAACAGTGACACCAATGTCTGTTGTGTATGCATAATTTGTACTGAAAATGGGAAACAAATAATGCAACATGTCACAATAAAAGTACTGTGCACAAAAATATGTACTAGATAGAAATGTCACAAGTACTCAGAGCACCTCCCCAGTAGCTCAGTCTGATAAGGACTAGGCTTGTAGTTCAATTTTTTCATACACAGCACGGTTCGAATCCAGGGATTGCCACTAACATCTCAGTCTAGTTCTACAGTTTTAAACTGCAATCTGCATAGAAAAAAATAATGTACTGCAACACATACATTTTCCATACAGGGCACACCGGTAAAGAAATCTGAATAGAAATACTAGCATGATGTGTATAACTATGAAAGGTGTACAATTGCTGTATTGATCAGCCCCAGTCCTACAAATAGGTACAAGCTAGACATCCACACTCTGCAGTCTGGCCCAGACAAACCCCTCAAGTGTCATGCTGTCATGGATATTATCCCCAGTTGACAAGAGAATGTCACAGTAGATGTATATGAAAAACACAACACACACTCCAGGGCCTGCAACTAATGTGTAAATCTGAAACATGTATAGAAATAGCAATGCAATGTGCAGACAGTTCATCTGCACAGGCTCACAGGTAAAGAAATTGGTATAGAAACAGGTCTGATGTGTATAACTAAAATAATGGTACAATTGCTGTGTTGATATCTACAGCTGTTGGTGTGCTGTAGCAGCCTCATGGCGCAGGTAGAGTGTAAGTGTGGTCAGAATGTAGAGTAGTGAACAGTAGTGTACTAACAAATATACTTGAGAGCAGTTGCCAACTGAATCTGTTCACTTCTCCCACCACTCAACTGATCCAACCATCACACTGAAACCAACATGGGTATGTTCCTAAACAAACCTATACCGTTGGGACTGTTGTTCCATTTGGCTTATCATTGTTTAAACTGTGTGCATATTAATATTCCCTGTTGAATAATGATCTTATTGCCTGCCTGACATACCACTAACTGGCATGGTGTTACAACCCTGAATGCCATTCTATATATGCATGGGTTCTGTTTACTATGGCACTGTTATAATTGCACTGTTTTGTGTAAATGGGAATATCCATGCATGCTATTTTGACTAATGTTGTAATGTATTGTGCATGACTAACCAATATTCATTGTTAATGTCCATACCATAGCACATATGGGAAGGCAGAACCCAGTGGATCTGTCTCTCCCACCCCACCTTCCAAGGCACCAGGTCCCAGCATGTCTGGAACCCAACCCAGACCTCCCTTATCTGCTGGTCCTTCACCATCCTCGGGTATATCCGCTGCAGAGGATGGGGCTTGTGCCCCCTGCAAGTGGGCGCGGTGAGGACATTGTCACCCGGAATGAGGTCTGTGGCATGGTGCGCAGTGGCCTCCAGATGGAGCTGGGTGACTGCCTACACCAGGTAGAGGGCAGGCTGTTGCAGCTAGAGGGGCAGGCAGCCCCTCCAGCCCAGCCCCCATCACAGCCAACTTCGGGGCTCTGAAGGAGTAGTGGTGACTGCCATCGAGTGGGGACATCAGTGCCACTACTACCATCTGGGGGGGTCCATGAGCCTCAGATTCCCAACCACCCTCAACATCAAGGTGTTTACCCCCCCATGTGTCATATACCACCCCTGTCTGCTGTCTTGTCTGTCTTGTCTGTCTGCAAATGCAACCTCTCTTACCAAACCTCCCTCACCACACTTACCAATAATCCATCCTTAGCATCCCACTCTCACCTTAATAAAAAGGGATCTGTCCCACAAAAAAAGCACATCCCATACATAGCTCTGTATTTTGCCCACAGACGTACTCAGCACACAATCTAACCCTACCAATCATCCATACGTTATGATGCCCACACACCTCCCTGTACGGCGTGAGGCTCCAAATTCTAAATTACCCACATTGAAAGCAGCTGTTGCCGTCAAAGAAATGCAGGACTATGGTCCTTTCCTACACCCATCCTGCACATCCCAACTTGTTTCTCCTCTTGTTTGTCCCCCTGCTTGCCCCAATTTCACTATTTTCCTATCTCCTTTTTTTCTTTTCTTTATTTGAAATTAGTGTGGGTTTAAGCGGCTGTAAGCGGCTGTAGGCAAAGCTAAGCTCACGTAAGCCTCTCTTAGCTCCTCGCAAACCCACACAAACCCGCTTATAACTGTTTCAAAGTGCCTTAATCACTCTGTCTCCAAGAGCCTCTGTTCTGCCCAGCAACAAAATAATCAGCCCTTACAGGTCTCAAATCCAGGACCCCGCACACTACAGCTAAAGTGGTTTACCACTAACCCATCTCAGAGGTAAATAAATTTGATGTTTTCTCAAACATATCATCCAGCACAGACATTCAACAGTAGGGGAAATGTATTTATATATGTAGATGACTGTATGTATGTATTGATATATATGTCTACATATATATATATATATATATATATATATATATATATATATCTCTACATATATATATATATATATGTGTGTATATATATATATATATATATATATATATATATATATATATATATATATATATATATATATATATATATATATATATATATATATATATATATATGTGTGTGTGTGTGTGTGTGTGTGTGTGTGTGTGTGTATATATATATATATATATATATATATATATATATATATATATATATGTATATATATATATATATAGCTATAGCTATATAAAAGAACACAACAAATGCATTTGTGACCAAAGGCACCGTTAATGGGGATGAGGAGGCCCAAATTAAGTACCTCTTGTAATTATTGATATCCCCTCCTCCACAGCTAAACAGTTCTGCTTTGCAACACAATAACCAACACTTGCAAGTGTCATACCCAGAACCCTACACAACATAGCCATAACAAGTTAAAAGTAATCCATCTCAGCTTTATGATGTCAGGATGATATCACTAACGTATCATGTAGAACAGTCTATCTACCATAGGGACTGTACAATGTGGAAGCAGTAAACATTCCAATGATACATATACAAACACACGCACATATATACATATATATATATATATATATATATATATATATATATATATATATATATATAGAGAGAGAGAGAGATGTATATACACATACATACACATATACATATATTACTACATATACATATGTATAAGAAGATACATATTTAGAGAGTGCACAGCATACAGTTGCCACCTTTAGGGCACAGCATATTGAACAGCCAGTATTCCTACAGTTGCCACCTTTTAAAATGGCCAGTGGTTGATTCTTTCATACAAATGACAATTATTGCATGAAACATATACCTACAGAGAAATCAAGGGATATGACATGACACACAAGTTTGCATACATAGAAATGTTTATTTGTGTACTATTTCAGTTGTATATGCCATTTCATATAGCAGTTAGTTGTTTGAAATACATAATAACTGAGTAATGCAACTCTCTATTAAAAGCAGCTCAATCCCTGTAGTGGAGAGAGAGATAGAGAGAGAGGGAGAGAGAGAGGAAAAAACAAAATAACTAAAACAACTAAAACTACAAACCAAACCTATATAACCCATGGGACACATAAAAGTGTACCTAGAAGAAAGGACAATACTAAAACAGGTATATGAAACATATAGTGTCTGGTCCTGTGGGCAGTGGGCCATACCTGTCAACTGTGCAGAACAGCACTGAATGACAAGATGTAAGCCATCATAGCATGTGTTCTATACCTCAAGACATGTATATTAGTGTGGCAAATAGTTGGTGGTGGAAGTAATGATGTTATGACAGACACATGAGTTTCAGACCCCACCACCTGCAGGACAGTTATGTTAACATGAAATGTATCATGCACAAATACCATAGGTTTGTAATAGGCTTACCTGCAATCTGTCCCTAGATATATATATATATATATATATATATATATATATATATATATATATATGTATATATATACCCCCTAAAGTTAGGCTGTGTCCACATGTGACACCTGTATCCACACAAACCCTGTTAAACCAACATTACTTCAAATGTAGAAGAGCAATACTTACATTCTATCCTCATGTCTGGAACATCCCCCTCCTGTTTGTTGGCCTGTCCCCACAGTGTATGTTGTAAGAGGTATATCCAACTACCCTCTGTGATGCTGCTTGTCAAACACCCACATGAAGTCCTGCTCACAGCGAATGAAAAGGGTCAACACCCACATGAAGTGTTTAGTTACAGAAATGTGTTTCCATGCAATTGGCTATAGGAATGATACCATAGCTGTTAGCTGTTGCACATGGGGTAATAGCCC
>NC_056741.1:338770338-338834173 GCF_019279795.1 Protopterus annectens | reverse complement strand
AACACACACACATTTCACATTGAGTGCACATAGGGACACCCACACTTACCAGATACATGAGGCATGTATGACATGAGACATGAGGGTTGAAGGTCATCCTGTCTCAGTGCCCTTTGGATACTATCTACTTTCCTGCCTGCATGTGTTTCATACTCACACACACTCACTACTTTAATATCAGCCTTGGCATCCTGAACCCCCCCCCCACCCTGTGTAAATGATGATAACTACGCCATCACTTGTTCCTATCTTTTGGTTTCAGGGTTACATATGTATATGTCTGATGCACAGGGTGAATAGCTAAATGAGTGCTTAGGATATGTATTTGTGGTGTAATTTTGAATTTATTTCTGAATTATGACAGCATTTTAGTTTTGTGATTCATACCTTGAAATCATTGACATGGCATTCATGCTTATTGCTCCACATGTGAGAATTTATGGATAAGTAGAGTTTGGACTGATTTTTCAGTACTGGGTATTTTAGATGCATGATGCGTATTAGCTGTTAAACTGCATAAATATATATTACAAAAGTTAGTTATGTCACATATTGATGTCATTACTAGATAACTCACACACATTCTGCTTAGGTACATTTACAAGTAACAGTATGCAGGTATCTGCCATTCATTCATGTTCTTACACATTTATTATCTTTTACAGGTTCAACACTTACCTTGATAGTCCTGCAGTTACAACTGTTGTCATTTGGGGCTAACTCTATCTGATGTTAGCAGCACACAGCCATTATATGGGTAAGTTAAGGCTGTGAGCATTGCCTGAGATCAATTTTACTGTATGTATGTGCACCCCTTAGGTGGTCAGCATGTGGGCCATCCATTGCCTCTTGCCCAGGCCAAGGGCATATTGTGCAAACCTATGTCTACCTACACCCATAACAGCTGGGGGTTCCCCCTCTGACTCCTCACCCGCTTGTGGATGTGGTGACTTTGCTTTGCCAGTGGTGGTGGAACATTTGTTCCTAGCCCTTGATGTTCCTCTTGCAGCTGTTTTCGCAGGATGATATTGTATAGGAAAGCACAAACTTTGATAATTTCCACACAAGTACTGCACAGACCCCCTCCCTAATGTATCTAGGCACTGAAACTGTGACTTTAACAGCCCAAACACATACTCTATAATATTTCTTATTTGAGCATGTGCCTCATTATATATAGTGTTCCTCTGTGTGTGTGTGTGTGTGTGTGTGTGTGTGTGTGTGTGTGTGTGTGTGTGTGTGTATGTGTGTGAGTGTGTGTGTGTGTGTGTGTGTGTGTGTGTGTGTGTGTGTGTGTGTGTGTGTGTGTGTGTGTGTGTGTGTGTGTATTTGTGTATATACATTTCTGATAGCTATCATCAGTCCATGGTTCAAGTGGATACCCTGTGCTAAATGTCTTTGTGGGACATCATTCCTGGAAATCCTCTAGTGGAACTGTGAGTTGTGCCATAAATGAGTGTTGTTGTAACTGCTGGGGTTGTCAGTGCACACATTCAGCATGATTCCCATTGTATTACAATGACCTGGCAGTTAATGGAGTGGAATTCCTTTTTGTTGATGCAGACACTTTCCTGTTCCCCTTGTGGTACTTTTATCTCAATGTGTGTGCAGTCTATGGCACCCAAGACTTCAGGAAAATGTGCTACAGGGTAGAAGTCCTGCATAGTTCTAGCTCTGTCCTTAGGGGTAGGGGGAAATATAGTCACTGGCATGCTGTAGCATAGCTTTCAGAAACTAGTGTAGAATCCTGGATGCTGATGCCTGCGACACCCCCAGCGTGTCCCCTGTGGGTCACTGAAAGGTTTTGGTAGCTAAATTCTAAGTGCTACACATACCTTGGTCTCCACAGGTATTGGTTCCCTTTGGATTGCCCTTGCTCTCAGGAGAGGATGACAGAGGTTGCAAAGTCCCTAGAGTGTGTCTCTATCCACTCTGTAGTGCTCTTCTATTTCCCCCTCATGCAGACCATGAAAAGTAAATGGGCTCTAAATAGCCTTCCCTTCCTTGCCAAGATCTATTAGCAGCAGCAGTGACATAGACTTGACCCTGTTGCACATAGACATGCAGAAGAGCACCAGCAGCCCCTAATATTCTTTCCCTCCAGTGTAGTTTATGTGGCTGTATTCCAACAGGTTTTGGAGTACAAGGCAAAAGGTCACACTAAGTGTACACAATTGCTTTATACCATGTTAAATTGCTCAATTAGTTTGGATTGGTTGATTAGAAAGCAATTCAGCTGCTTATGCAGTAATTAGCATACCACAATGTTTGCTGTGTTAGTGTGGCCCTACACATCATGTGAAGCTACTTACTGAATACAAATTGGTGCACTATTGTGTGTGCATTACAGTTTTAGAGAGATTTGTAGGGTTTATTGAATCCATGTTTTACTAAGTAGTTGCGCAACAGATCACAAACCAACACTGGATTGCTTCAGATAAGCTCAGGATTATCCTGTCTATAGTCAGTGTAAATGTATAGTTGACTAGGCTTCTTTGGATGGCTAGAGTTTGCCTGTCTTCAATTTATCCCTTTCTAATAATGAAAAGAGAAAACCAGAGGTAAAAAAAAAACAAAATTAATCTTTCTTTCTACAAGCTATCTCTTTCTTCATGCAAACAGTGAAAATCAGTGGTAAAAAAAAATAAAAATAAATCTTCTCTTACCAAGCAGTTGCACAATAAATCACAAATCAACACTAGATTGTTTCAGATAAACTCTAGTTTAAATGAAGTGAGGTATTGGTAATGCTATCTGTTGTAGATGATGGTGTTTGTGATTTTTTTTGCATCGGTTAAAGCCTTTTCTCTATATCTATAGTGATTTTGCATCATAAGTATCACTCAAGTTATCAGCAGCAAATTTGTTAGCCATAGGTGAGGATTTATGGTTTGGCAGTCCAAGTCTGTACATTTCAGCCAATTTGCAATCCAGCTTACCACACAAGGGTCTACCTTTAAGTCTTTTACCTTATCAGCAATGTCAGCATGTATTTTGTTTCAGCTGATAGTATGAGTTTGTATTTTAATCTTACAGAAATATAACCATTTGATTGAACATTGATGCAGACGCACATGCGCACACACCCACCCATATAAACATGCACACACATTCACAAACACATACACAAATACATGGATACACCCTGGGTATTGAACACACACAGCCTTACTTAATTACTCTGATAGACACACCCACTCTCCCATAAGCAACTCCATGGTGAGCTGTCTCTCTGACCTACTGCAAATGCTAGCAAGGCATTCTGGGATAGCCCATTATGAAGTTGAATCTGTTCGAGGTAACCACTGAGGTCAGGCTAAGAAACAGAAATGACAGTAGTAAAAAGGGCTTACTGCTGGCTGTAACCTTTCTGAATCCCATCCCTTGTGTTGAATAAACAAGACACACTTATCATAGTAAACAAAATGTATGCATATTATTTTCATAATATGTTTGCTTCCAGGGAAATAGTCCAGTTTCACATACTATCCCCTGGATTCATGAAGCTCCATGCAAGAATAAGGATATTCTTGCACAGAGTGGTTTGTGTCTGTTTAGGATAGCAGCGCACCTTGCATATGCATGAAGGAGCGCTGCTATCTAAACTAAATGGACACAAACCAGGAATGAGCACAGGGGGAGTGTGTCAGCAGTGCCTGCACCTGAAACATGCTCCCTTCACTCTGAAAGTGTTGTATGGCACTTTATGACACAGTGGAGTGTCAAACTATATAATATTAGAGCCTGGCTCTAATATTATATAGTAAACAAGTGTCCGCAGACACTGAAATGTAAATAGCTAACATTTCAGTGTCTGCAGACACTGACAAAAAAAATAAAAACCACAAACACCTAGAAGGCAGCAGACTTCAAATGCACATCCTCAAATGTATGCACTCTTGCCCTACATGCATGGAAGCAGTAGGGCAAGAGGAAAGGAATAAAAAATAAAAAAAATTAATTTTTTTTCATGAAATAAATATGAAGTTTAAGCACTGCACAGCTTGTTTGCATGGTGCACTGCTATGCTTAGCCTGGCTGAAATTCTGAAAATGATAGACAAGTGCTACTGTGATAAAAAACATCATCAAGCTGCTGTAGCGTAGTGGTACTGCCATGGTATAGAATGTAGCACATGCTCGGTTTGAATTCCCCTTCTAGCAAATTATTTAATAATTTTTTAAGGAATGTGAATGATATGTGTCAATCATATAGCTCACATATAGCACAGTAGGGGTGGGAATATGTAAAATATAAATGTAAAAATAATTTATAAATTTAATGAAAAAATAGATTTAAGCAATGCTTTGCTAGTGTAAGCATTGCTTACCTGCTTTCAGCTCTGCTTAGCTGGTATAAGCATTGCTATGCGGATTTGCACGGAGCTAAGCATAGTGCAGCATATTAAAACTGGCTAGTCAAGAAAGAGTGTGGGAAAACTGCCCTATTTAAACCACACAGGCAGGAATACAGCCATAACCATTTGGGATTGCACACAGCAGGACCAAAATGGCTGGCGTTGGAGAAGGTGTGTGCTTCTGAGTGCAGCATTGGGGCATCCAGGAGTCCAGGGTCATGGTTGGGCTCCTATTTAAAAAACATGATGGCAGGCTGCTGCAGGACCAGTACCAGGGCTCACAGTACAAAGTGGAGGCCTGGGACCAGCTTGCATGTAATCTCAGCAGTGCCACTGGCATACCCCAGACTGGTGAGCAGGTACATCATCACCATAATAACCTGAAGCTGAGGAGGGGTGGACTCTTGGACCAGTGGATCCAAAAAGCCTGAGCACAGGGTGTCCCACCAGTCTGTAAGTATGCAGTCTTATGTATCTCTAAATATGGAAAAAGTTCAACTTGTGACTGTGGAGGTGTGATTAATGTGTGATGTCTCCCCATACAGCTGCTGCAGAGAGGTCCCAGAATGTGCAGGCTCATGCCCAGTGACTTCCCCAGCTGTGTCGGCAGTATGGTGAGTACAGAATACCCCCTACTATTAGCACTAAGACATCAAAATTATAGTAATGGTAGTACTGCCTGTATATATAATTGTGCTGTAAAAGTCTGGAATAAATGCCTGTGTCAGGCTACCAGCATTACAATGGAGTATTCCCAGCTGCTGTGTAATATAGATATCAGTAGCAAACAAGGTACAATATGCAGGAGAGGAATATTAGAATATGTATGAGTGTGTCTGAGTGAACCTGCCAAGAAAGTACCATGTCAGGGCTAATGTAACAGTTATAAATGTAAAGCATTCTCCTGTGCAGATCATGCAGGAATAGTAATTGTGGAGTTCTGAGTCATACACAAATATGTATGTCAAAACTAATAAAGGTGATTCCAAACACTTGTGTGTGTCATCTCACTTGTACCTGATAAATAGAAATGTGTATGTCCTGCAGAATGCATTAACTGAGGTGAACTGATTTAGCATTGCTTGTCTGTATACTTTAATAAGTGCATGTCAAATAACTGTAAAAAAGCAACAGTACATATTCCCATCAAAATGTGTTTTATTCGTTTGTCTGTCAGCATTGTCCTGTGTTAACCTTTCAATTTCAGCTGTATGTAGCTGTGAATGTACTGAGAAATGTATAAGGTTAACAGGTGCAGACCTAAAACCTACACTGTGTACAAAGGAATCTAAATGGCAGTATGTAGTTGTAAAACAGTCAGGATGGCCATGGTGGTGCAGCAGTTAGCGTTGTCACATCACAGTAAGCGGCTCTCCGGTTTGATCTTCAGCTGGAGTGTCTTCTGTGTGGAGTCTGCATGTCCTCCCTGTGGTCATGTGGGTTTCCTCCGGGTGCTCCGGTTTCCTCCCACATCCCCAAAGACATGCTGCAAGTAGACTGTACATGCTAAAATTGGCCCTAGGCATGAGTGCGTGTGTGTGTGTGCCTTCCATGGAAAGTTAGGTGCTGGGCTGGCAACTCAACACCGTAAAACTCCACTGCCAATCATGAGTGGACAAGGTGATCTGCTGTGGCGACCCCTAACCAGGAAAAGCCGAAAGAGAGAGAGAGAGTTGTAAAACAGTCAAATGTGTAATCCAGCTAATGTGCACATGTTTCACAAACAGTGACCCCAATATCTGTTGTGTATGCATAATTTGTACTGAAAATGGGAAACAAATAATGCAACATGTCATAATAAAAGTACTGTGCACAAAAATATGTACTAGATAGAAATGTCACAAACCACCCAGAACATCTCCCCAGTAGCTCAGTCTGATAAGGGCTATGCCTGTAGTTCAATTTTGCACATACAGAACAGTTCGAATCCAGGGACCGCCACTAACATCTGGTTCTACAGTTTTAAACTGCAATCTGAATAGAAAAAATTATGTACTGCAACACATACATTTTCCATACAGGGCACACAGGTAAAGAAATCTGAATATAAATACTAGTATGATATTTATAACTATGAACAGTGTACAATTGCTGTGTTGTTCAGCCCCAGTCCTACAAATAGATGCAAGCTAGGCATCCACACTCTGCAGTCTGGCGCAGACAAGACCCTCAAGTGTCATGTTGTCACAGAAATTTTCCCCAGTTGGCAAGAAACCTACACACAGAGAATGTCACAGAAGATGTATGTGAAAGACACAACACACACTCCAGGGCCTGCAACTAATATGTGAATCTGAAATATATGTAGAAACAGCAATGTAATATGCACACAGTTCATCTGCACAGGCCCACAGGTAAAGAAATTGGTATAGAAACAGGTCTGGTGTGTATAACTAAAATAATGGTACAATTGCTCTGTTGATATCTACAGCTGTTGGTGTGCTGTAGCAGCCCCATGGCCCAGGTAGAGTGTATGTGTGGTCAGAATGTAGAGTAGTGAATAGTAGTGTACTGACAAATATACTTGATAGCAGTCGGCAATTGAATCTGTTGACTTTTCCCACCACTCAACTGATCCAACAATCACACTGAAACCAACACGGGTATGTTCCTAATCAAGCCTCTACTGTTGGGACCATTGTTCCATTTGGCTTATCATTGTTTAAGCTGTGTGCATACTAATACTCCCTGTTGAATAATCATCTTATTGCCTGCCTGACATACCACTAACTGGCATGCTGTTGCAACCCCGAATGCCATTTCATATATGCATGGGTTTTGTTTGCTCTGGCGCTGTTATAATTGCACTGTTTTGTGTAAATAGGAATATCCATGTATGCTAATTTGACCAATGTTGTAATGTGTTGTGCATGACTAACCAATATTCATCGTTAATGTCCACACCATAGCACATATAGGAAGGCAGATCCCAGTGGATCTGCATCTTCCACCCCACCTGGACAAGGCACTGGGTCCCAGCATATCTGGAACCCAACCCAGACCTCCCTCATCTGCTGGTCTTGCACCACCCTTGGGTAGAACCGCTGCAGGGGATGGGGATTGTGCCTCCCACAAGTGGGCGCAATGAGGACGTTGTCACCCAGAATGAGGTCTGTGGCATGGTGCACAGTGTCCTCCAGATGCAGCTGGATGACCGCCTGCACCAGGTCGAGGGCAGGGTGTCTCAGCTAGAGGGGCAGGCGACCCCTCCAGCCCAGACCCCAACACAGCCACCTTCAGGGCTGTGAAGCAGTAGTGGTGACTGCCAATGGATGGGGACATCAGTGCCACTACTACCATCTGGGGGGTCATGAGCCTCAGATTTCCAACCACCCTCAACATCAAGGTGTTTACCCCCCATATGTCATACACTGCCCCTGTCTGCTGTCTTGTCTATCTTGTCTGTCTGCAAATGCAACCACTCCTACCAAACCTCCCTCACCATACTTACCAATAATCCATCCTTAAGATCCCACTCTCACCTTAAAAAAAAGGGCATCTGTCCCACAAAAAAAGCACATCCCATACATAGCTCTGCATTTTGCCCAGAGACATGTATCCAGCACACAATCTAAACCTATGAATCATCCATAGTGCATGATACCCACACACCTCCCTGTAGAGTGTGAGGGTCCAAACTCTAAATTGCCCACATTGAAAGCAGCTGCTGCTGCCAAAGAAAATGCAGGGCTATGGTCCTATTCTACACCTGTCCTGCACATCCCTACTTGTTTCTCCTCTTGTTTGTCCCCCTGCTTGCCCCAATTTCACCACTTTCCTATCTCATTTTTTTCTTTTCTTTATTTGAAATTAGCATGGGTTTAAGCATCTGTAAGCAGACGTAAGCAATGCTAAGCTAAAATAAGCATCTCTTAGCTCCATGCAAACCCACACAAACCCACTTACAACTGCTTTAAAGTGCCTTAATCACTCTGTCTCCAAGAGGCCCTGTTCTGTCCAGCAACAAAATAATCAGCCTTTGCAGGTCTCAAACCCAGGACCCCACACACTGTAGCTAAAGTGATTTACCACTAGCCTATGTCAGATGTAAATAAACTTGATGTTTTCTCCAGCATATCATCCAGCACAGACATTCAACAGTAGGGGAAATGTATTTATATATGTAGATGGCTATATGTATGTATTTATATAGCTATATATATATATATATATATATGTGTGTGTGTGTATATATATATATATATATATATATATATATATATATATATATATATATATATATATATATATATATATATATATATATATATATATATATATATATATATATACATACATATATATATATATATATATATATATATATATATACACACACACACACATATATATATATATATATATATATATATATATATATTTATAGATGTTGTTGTTATTGTTGTCTTTCGGCTTTTCCCGGTTAGGGGTCGCCACAGTGGAACTCCGGTCCGCTAATGATTGGTAGTTGATTTTTACATGCCGAGTTACCAGCCTTGATGCACAACCTTCAACAAAGGTATGCCCATTCACGCATATTGCCACATAGAAGACACTCTAGTTGAGAATCGAACCGGACAGCATCTTACTGTGAGGCGACAACGCTACCGCAGCACCACCACCGCGGACCATATAGATAAATAAAAGAACACATCAAATAAATATATGATCAAAGGCACTGTTAATGGGGGTGAGGAGGCCCAAATTAAGTACCTCTTGTAATTACTGATATCATCCCCTCCTCCACTGCTGAACAGATCTGCCTTGCAACACAGTAACCAACACTTGCAAGTCTCATACCCAGGACCCTACACAACGTAGCCACAACAAGTTAACAGTAATCCATCTCAGCTGTACGATGTCAGGATGATATCAATAACATATCAAAAAGAACATTGTATCTACTATAGGGAATGTACAATGTGGAAGCAGTAAGCATTCCAATGATACATATACAAACACACACATAGATATATATATATATATATATATATATATATATATATATATATATATATATATATATATATATATATATATACACACACATATATATACACATATATATATATATATATATATATATATATATATATGTATATATAGATATAGATATAGATATAGATACAGATATATATGTATACACATACATACACATATACATATATTACTACGTATACATATGTATAAGAAGATACATATTTAGAGGGTGCACAGCATATAGAACAACCAGTATTCCTACAGGTGCCACCTTTTAAAATGGCCAGTGTTTGATTATTTCATACAAAAGACAATTATTGCATGAAACATATACCCACAGAGGAGTCAAAGGATATGACATCACACACAAGTTTGCATACACAGAAATGTTTATTTGTGTAGAATTTCAGTTGTATATGCCATTTCGTATAGCAGTTAGGTGTTTGAAATACATAACAACTGAGTAATGCAACTCTCAAGCAAAACATTTGATGCAGTAATCTGAAAGCATAACATATGTTGCTGTCCAGGCCAAGGCCTTCAAGTAGTACAACAGTAAAGAAACACCGGCCTGGAAGATAAGAATTAATCAACACTAATTAATTACAGCTGTAGTTCAGCAGCCTCCAATTACACTCTGTATTCAACCCCTAGGGGGAAATGAATTAAGTTGTCACAATGAAAATATATCTGTTACATAACAATGCTTCAATTAAAACATCATTATCACACTGACAAACAGAACTGTTTGTAAGACAGTAAGCACTAGCCCACTACTGTTCCCATGGTGAAATGTATGAAAATGTCCAGCCATGCACCTTAATGTGTCTTAATACTGATATCGCTCACATGTTGTAACAGCCTAGGTTATAAATGGTGCAAACCCCTCCCTCATAGAATGACTTACAAGGGCATATAAATGTGTTACATACAATGACCTCTGGACTGTACAAGGTCACACACATTTTGTCCAGCTGTAGCCCACATATATATGGACTCTACCCCACAATATGTGTGGAAGTCCACAACATCACTGGAATGATGGCAGGAATGTCAGCACTACATAATGATAGGCCACTACTTAACAACTTCTTACTGCATGACATATAGACAAAGCCTGGCATATAGGTGGAGGACAGAGGATGAAACACAGGGCCATATTTGCGATATTGCTGCTATTCACTGTGAAAGTTGCTGTTGTTACAGGACTGGTTGCAACATACCCTTACTCAGGAATATGAAGTCAGAAACACAAATGGATGTAGCCATGTACTGATAGCACTCAACAGGCAGAATGCCACTGATATATCAGAGACAAGACCTGTGTGGTGAACAGACAAAACATAACAGCCACTCCTCTGGCCATCATGTGGATAGGCCCACAGTTGAGAGCTATACAGACAGACTGCATTCCATGCTAAACTAGCATGTGCACACAACCCCTGTAAAACTAGCGGTATACAATGCAAATAACAACAATACTCACACTGTCCATAGGTCTGAAACCTTATACAAATATGTAGTTGGCCTGTGCCTGCAAGTCCTGTTGTAAGAGGTATTGCTACCTACTGTCTGTAACACTGCTGCCCACACACACACACAGGAAGGATGTCCTCTGTACAGGAAAGGTAAAGAGACAACGCCCACATGATGTAGTAATTTATAGTAGCAGGTTGCCATGACAGTGGTAATTGGAAGTATTACACTGCTGGCTGCATGCAATTAGCAAGTGGTGAACACTGATTGGTGCAGAGACTATTACCTGATCATGAGCATCATTTACAAAATTCATGCTGCAACCTATTCAAAACAGCTCAATCCCTGTAGTGGAGATAGAGAGAGGAAAAAAAATAAAATAACTAAAACAACTAAAACTACAAACCAAACCTAAATAACACAGGGGACACATAAAAGTGTACCTAGAAGAGAGGACAATACTACAACAGATATGTGAAATATATGTGTATGTAACTGAATGTAGTACTTGGTCTTTAATAATGGGATAGATGATGTGGAAAGATTTAAATGTGCCATCAAGAGTTTTGTAATGATGTCCTTCTGAACAACTGCTATGGACATAGCATCTGGTCCTGTGGGCAGTGGGCCATACCTGTCAACTGTGCAGATCAGCACTGAATGACAAGATGTAAGCCATCATAGTGTGTGTTCTGTACCTCAAGACATGTATATTAGTGTGGCAAATAGCTGCTGGTAGAAGTAATGATGTTATGACAGACACATGAGTTTCAGACCCCACCACCTGCAGGACAGCCATGTTAACGTGAAATGTATCATGCATAAACGCCATAGGTTTGTAATAGGCTCACCTGCATTAGGCTGTGTCCACATGTGACACCTGTATCCACACAAATCCTGTTAAACAAACATTACTTCAAATGTAGAAGAGCAATACTTACAATCTGTCCTCATGTCTGGAACATCCCCTCCTGTTTGTTGACCTGTCTCCACAGTATAGGCTGTAAGATGTATATCCAACTACCCTCTGTGATTCATAGATTCATAGATTAGTACTAGGCTAACTGCCCTTGCACCCTAACTGCCCTTGCAGCCATTTTTTCCCTTGTGCCACTCAAACCCTGTACCTCTCAAACCCTGTTTTGTAACCATAAACCACCAACACCTTAGGCCCTCCTAACCTGTTTGTCAAACACCCACATGAAGTCCTGCTCACAGTGAATGAAAAGGGCCAATACTCACATGGAGTGCTTAGTTATAGGAATGTGTTTCCATGCAATTGGCTATAGGAATGATACCACAGCTGTTCCACATGTAATCAGCTAGTGGGGGACTGCAATTCATGCACAGGCCATCAGCTGATCATGAGCATCACTTACAAAACACAAGCTGCTGCCTAAGCAATGCCGGTGTACATTTCTACATCCACCAGACAGGGAGTGAGAGAGACAGACAGAGACAAAGTAAGAAAGGAAGGGAGTAGGAGAGTAAGAGCTAAGCATGTTTGTGTATGATCCATGGGTGGAGAGTGGTATCTGGGCATTATGATGGTTGCCTATATTGTGTACTAATCCATACTGTCACGTGGTAATTACACATGGCTGTACAAATTTATGGCTAAGGATTGTTGAATAGAATCTCTACAATGTTTGGGAAATGTTGGCCTTTTAATGTTGACAATGGGACATGTAGCTCCTCAATATGATGATGTGGCAAAACCCACACTGTAATGGACCCTGTCATTACACAATCACCCCAACAGGACACACAAACACTTATCAGTACTGGGTTTCAAAATCCCTACCTTATGATGTATTGCTATTACATTGCTATGCAGTTATTGCATGCGCCACGGAGTGTACATGTTGGAAAGTTGTCCAAAGGTATCTTTGAAGGTGAGTGACATCAGCAACAGTGATAAAGGAAGGATAAGGGAAGTGTAGTACATGTGGCTGTCCACAAAAGCAGGTGTCAAGGAAGACACAACCATACTCTCTCAGGAACTCACACACATAATCACAATTAGCAGAGACAGGATCAGAACTCCTAGCTAACAAGTTTGCTACACTACAGTATTAAGTAGGTATTACATGCACCACAGAGCTTATCAGGCTGAGATATGGCCAAAGGGTTATTTCAAGGAGACTGACAGAAGGCATGCTACAGTAGGGTAATGGGAAGTGTAGTGAGTGTGAATAGCTTCAAAATCATTAATCTCCACACACACACACACACACACACACACACACACACACACACACATTTGCCGGTACTGACATGCATGGGTTCATTGCTTCACAGGTGTGTAGTAGATTACTGTGCCAGGAGGCTGTACAAGGATAGACAAAGGGTATATGAAATGTTGGCCTTTTAATGTTGACAATGGGACATGTAGCTCCTCAATATGATGATGTGGCAAAGCCCACACTGTAATGGACCCTGTCATTACACAATCACCCCAACAGGACACTGATAGTACACATAAACACACACTCATTAGTAATGGGTTTCAAAACCCCTACCTGATGATGTATTGTTATCATATTGCTATGCAGGTATTGCATGTGCCATGGAGCTTACATGTTGAAAAGTTGTCCAAATGTATCTTTGAAGGTGAGTGACATCAGCAACAGTGATAAAAGAGAGATAAGGGAAGTGTAGTACATGTGGCTGTCCACAAAAGCAGGTGTCAAGGAAGACACAACCATACTCTCTCAGGAACTCACACACATAATCACAGTTAGCAGAGTCAGGATTAGAATTCTTAGTTAACTAGTTTGCTACACCATAGTATTATGTAGGTATTACATGCACCACAGAGCTTATCAGGCTGAGAATGGCCAAATGGTTATTTCAAGGTGACTGACATCAGAAGGCATGCTACAGTAGGGCAATGGGAGGTGTAGTGAGTGTGAATGGCTTCAAAATCATTAATCTCCACACACACACACACACACACACACACACACACACACACACACACACACACACACAAACACATTAGCCAGTAGTGACATGCATGGGTTCATTGCTTCACAGGTGTGTAGTAGATTACTGTGCCAGGAGGCTGTACAAGGATAGACAAAGGGTATACCTTGGCATCAGGCCACATGACAATGGTCCCCAGTGTGGTTCTGGGGTGTAGTCCCTGGATTAGCCCACACAGATGGGTATTGTATTCACCATCCACTCATCTGGGTTACTATTGTGGGTGGCCAGTGCTGTACAATGCTTGCCATGTATGTGATCTATATTCCATAACATGGAAAGTGTCTGGGTTGTGCACATGTCCCACATGCATATTCTGTGATGTGTGAAAGTGTACCAGGGGTCTCTGTGGCATGTTGTGTGGACAGATTGTTATCATCTGATGTGGCATTCCTGACCTCATGTGGTGAGAACTGGCTATGGAACTGAGGTCATTCCTGCACATACACTGACAGCATGATACAGGTATTTAGTGGAGTTAGTGGCATCTGTCCATACAGGACATGTGTATAAGGCATGGTATTCCCTTTGTGGGTTACATTTGTAGACTCTACAGTTGTTGCAGGCGTCCAGTGGGTAACCACAACAAAGGACCACTGTAAGCAATTATTTGCCTATTGTAGGGATGGAACAGGGTGCCACGTCCTTTTACTTGCTGGATAACACACAATCAGAAGATGTTACACATCACAGTACATTCTGATGTCAGTGGCAGTGTTGTGGTGAACAGGCATGTAGTCCACTGCAATCACACAGTGGTTACTTTCTGTGGGCAATATGCAGGGAACTACCAATATAGTGGTTGATGCTTAGTCAAGTGTGTTTGTGTATGAGACATGGGTAGAGAGTGTTCTCTGGGTAATACAAGGGTTGCCTATATTGATCACCGATCCATAATGTCACATGTATGGCTATGGATTGTCTACACCAGCCTCTCTGCTGTGTGACATCTCTTGTCCTTGTACAGTGGACATTGTGACATATAGTAGGTCCTCAATATAAGAATTTAGCAAAATCCACCCCACAATGAATCCTGTTATCACACAATCACAGCAATCTCCCCACAGGACACTGATGACAAGCACACACACACACTTGCCAGTACTGAGATTCAAATCCCTACCTATGTATTGCTACTAAAGTGAATTGCATTTATCACACATGTCACAAAGCTCATTTAATGGATGCTTTCCAAAGGTACTTCTAAGGTGAGGAACATCCACAGCCCTTGTAAATTCAGGCATTGGGTGATGTAGTGGGTCAGGGTGAGAGATCCCAAATTCCCACAAATAATTTCACCCTAATCACACAATCACATTTGCTAGGGGTGAGGTTCAAACCTCTATCTAACAACTTTTACGGACCATTATGTTATACACTTACCACATGCACCACTGACCTGACACAATACAGGCATCACAACAGATACTTGTAAGGTGGGTGATATCTGCAGGACTGCTAAAGTCAGGCTTGGAGATGTGTACTGCCTGTAAATAGGGACAAAAGCATTGAGGTATACACACAAACACTTGCCACAAATGGGATTCAAACCCATAGCTGTGTTGTTATTGCTACTACATTGATCCACAGTTACAGCACACACCATGGAGCTTATAGGGTTAGCCCTTCTCCAAAGATATATTTCAAGGTAGATGACAGCAGCCTTGCTAAAGTAGGGCAATGGAAGATGTAGTGACTGTGAATGGCCTCAAAAGCAATGATCCCTACACACACAAAGTTTCACAGTTGCCATGTTTGGGATTAGAACTCCTACCTAACTAGTACATCACACTACAGTATTACACAGTTATAGCATGCACCACAGAGCTTATAGGGTTAGCTTTTCTCCAAAGGTGTATTTCAAGGTGAATGACATCAGCAACCTTGCTAAAATAGGGCAATGGGAGGTGTAGTGACTGTGAATGGCCTCAAAAGCATTGATCCCTGCACACACAGTTTCACAGTTGCCATGTCTGGGATTAGAACTTCTACCTAACTAGTACATCACACTTTAGCATTACACAGTTATAGCATGCACCCTGGAGCTTAGAGATCTTACCTTTCTCCAAAGGTGTATTTCAAGGCGACTGACATCAGCAGACTAGCGAAACTAGGGCAATGGGGAGTGCGGTGTGTGTGAATGGACCATAAGCCATTCCTCTGGGAACATACACACAACACTCAGTCACACACAGTTTTACATCTGACAGGACTGTGTATACAACTGTTAGATTAATAATGACTTGTACTGTCATGTTACACAGTTATCACAAGCACCACAGACACTATAGTGCTGAGGGCTACCAGAAGCAAATGTCTACAGTGATAGACATTGGCACATCATATGATATTGGCCAATTGGATGTGTGGTGGGTGGGACAGGCCTCATGATGGGAAGCTCTTTGTCACTGTCTTTCTCTTCCCCACATCTATGTTTGTGCATGTTTGACCTATTATAGTGTGTTGTCCTTGGATATATGTGTGTATATCTGATGTGTGTGCAAAGCATAACTAGTGTGCAGCGTGGAGTGTGTGCACAGAAATCTGTGACTGACAGATATGTATAGTCCACTGTTGTTGCCAGACATGGGCTTCATTTCTTTGTGGGAGCATTTCCAGTATGACCCTTCTGTATTTTGTTGTCAGACATGGGCTTCATTTCTCTAAGTGTGGGAGCATGCCCAGTATGACCTTCTGTATTGAATGTGTGAATCCATTCCAGGTAGGTTGTACTCCAGTGTGGGCATTTGTGTTCTACACCTACAGCTAGCAACCTGTTTCTGCAGGATATCTGTAGATAGGTTGACAATATGGGGTCACAATGGGCAAAGGATAGTGGGATACTGTAACTAATTGTGTCTGTGCTGCTTCTGCTACATCATTTTGGTGTTAGCAGAGATATTCAGACATTCAGACATATGTACTGTTTTACACTGTGATGTATTATGTCATCAGCTACTGACAGATATATGTATTGGCTCACAGTAATTTCCTAGGGAATACAAGATGAATGAGGCCGTGTCCACTATTGTGGTCTGCAGCGTACATATTCTTACACAATCATGCCATTCTGGAGGGGGAGCTGCAGACACTTGCTGATGGGTCTGTGCATATGGTCCAGCACCTTGGTACTGTGGCGGCTGAGGATCCCATACTTGTACATCTATCGACGTGACAAAATGGCCATATCTTGCTGTGGCCATACATCTCAGCTGTACAGATTCACACAGGTTACCCAGAGGCAGGGCTCAAATATCTGGTCATTACCCCTTTACATTGTGGTTTACGAGCATGTTTGTAGCCACCCATTCCTGTGTTTGTAGGCAGGGATAGTATGGGCACACATCACAGTTTCAGACTTAATATACTCCCTGGCATCCGTGCTTCTACCCCCCCCCTGTTATTCTATCCTCTTTCTAACATTATGCAAGCGATATCTGATAAGTAACCCTATAGTTATGACTTCATCCCAGCAGTATTTAGGGGTTGGTCCACAGTTCATGCAGTAGGACATGGTGGACATGCTACTGGGAGTTGTCAACATGGCCTTGCATTTTTGTTCTGTGGACTGTGTTATGCCATTTTTGGGAATCCATGAGATAACATACACTGGCAGTACAAGTGAGACACAGCCTTTGACTGAGGACTGTAGGGCATTTGGTAGTGATGCAGGCCAGCTGTAGCAGGCCAGTGCATTATGTCACTCCTACAGTCCCAGGCTGCAAGCCACTGTATTCCCTGGGGTGACAGGGTGGGTGTGCAAGCTGTTAATGGCAATAGTTTCTGACCTTATTAATCCATTGTTGTGGA
The DNA here is from genome assembly GCF_019279795.1 of Protopterus annectens. Lineage (NCBI taxonomy): Eukaryota > Metazoa > Chordata > Ceratodontiformes > Protopteridae > Protopterus > Protopterus annectens. The sequence goes on along the minus strand of NC_056741.1, from coordinate 338,816,562 downwards.
TGCTGGAAGGGTGCTGCTTACAGCTAGGGACACACCTGCATGGGACATCTGTTCAGCATGCTGCATTCTGTGGTTATTCCCATACAGAAGTGGGGGTCATATTGTACTCATTCCCAACAGCAGGACTATGACCTGTGAGGTACCTGTGGCTAACGGTGGGGTGAGCTAAGTGCATGTGTGCAATGGAAGCTACTTGCAGCTGACTCACAGATATACATGTGTTATTCCCCTTATGCTGGCTTGTGCGGGGACATCAGTGGTTTCTCAGTACTTTATAACTGTGCTTTCGTGGACTGCCAGTGTTTGGCCAGACTACATCAGTATTCCATACTACACAGACAACTAATGTGTTGCTAACCTGTATGTACAATTCCAAAGGTGTGTGCAGTTGACAGTTAAATTTTATGTACTCTGTCTAGGGTGCTTGCACCTGTGTACTGTGTGTATGTTTGGGCCCACATTCATGGCATGTCCATCTTTCAGATGGCGACAGATATTGACATCTGAACAATGAGTATGGATGACTGCTGAATTGGGTCTTGCTGGGATGCATTGTGTTTGGTTGGCACTGCAGTTAGAACTTGGTCCTGTCATCAACAGTACTGACCATTGGCCACCAGGACACAACCCTCCTTGCCTACATGCTGACCACTTTCACACAATATATAACACACATAACAACCTAACACACAGAGTCCTGCATATTGAACATGTGCAGCAATCTACCCTGCTAATTTGGCCAGCTCAGGTAATCTGTGCTCCACTGTTATTATACCCACACGTGCATGTTACTAAATTTCTATATAGGATTGTGGGTGGGGGGCACACCTGACAACTGTAAACATTTGCTATAACTGTACTGGTATTTCAGGTACTCTGTTTGCTTCCATTTCATTCTGTATTCTGGTTGGCAAAGAAGTGGGATTGTCAGAGAGATGACAAAAGTAGACAGGAGTATAAGAGAAAGGAGTGCATGCAAGAGAGGGCAGCAAGCTAAGGATAAGGATATGGAAGAGTTGTATGAAAGGTTGGGTTAAGGGAGGAGAAAAGAGAAAGGACCAATTATGTGGCTAGACAGACACACCACCAAGCTAAAGAGCAGCAGCAGGTTGGGATAAAGGTGATAAAGGATAATGAGAGAGTACAAGTGAGGAGAGTGGAGAAAAGCAGATGGAGAGAAGAAGAGTATTGAGAGAATGATGAGAGAAAGAGGATGAGAGAAGAAGGTTGGAATCTTGAGGGATAGTGAATCATGAAGTGCAATGGATTAGCAGAAAGGAAGTAAGGCTAGCTATGAATAAGATGAAGAGTCTGACTGTTGGTCCAGTTGACATACCTGTGGAAGCATGGAGGTGTGGGTGAAATGGCAGTGTGGAGTTTTTTAATTGTTTTGTTTGGAAATTGAGGAGAAAGAGGATCCCTGAGGAATAGTTTTGCTGGAGTTTTTGTGTTTGCTTTTAGAATAAAGGGAAAGCAGAGCTGTAGTAACTACAGAGGAACTACAGAGGGATTAAATTGATCAAGAGTAGCATGAAGTTAGTGGAAAAGTAGTGGTTAAGTTATGTGAAGATTAGTAATCATTAGTGTATGAAAGTATGAGATCATACCCGGGGAAAAAGAGAGCACTACAGGTACAAAGAGAAGGTCAGAACAAGTCGCATTGTGTTTTGTAAGGTCAGAAAGCATATGACAGGGATTTTAAAGAGATAGAAAGGTGAGGTATTGTGGATGAGGAGAGAGGGTGGTCAGGAGTATGAGGAAGTGTACCAGGAGACGTACCCAGGTAGTGTGACAGTGGGCAAGGAGTCATGGAGTGACGGATGGTGAGGTCTGCCATGGGAGTGGCGGATCGTTCAAAAGGTGAGTTTTCTTACTTCAAGGGATCAGCTCTGAGCCCTTTCTTGAGCAGATCAGACAGGAGTTCTGTGACAGATGAGACACGGATTTCTGGATTGTGATCTTTGAGGTTTCACGGGAGACATTGTGATCTGTAGTGAGAGTAGGAGGTGGAGATATGACCAAGAGAAAAGAGGGTCATTCTCTAGAGAACAAGATATATGTGTGTATGCAGGGAGGATAGAGGAAGGCTGAGGGATGCATGAGAGGAGGGTGGAGGAAGGATGAGGATGCAAGGTAGAGGACAATACTTGGTGAGAATGGTTAAATGTAGAGGTGAAGAAGAAAGAGAAGGGTGGAGTGAGTGTGGAGAAGAGGTGAAGTGATGAGGAAAGAGACAGCAGGATGGAGTGGGTGGAAAGAAGGTCAGGAGTGTGAAAGGACAGATGATACAAGGTAAAAGAGGAAAGGGAAGGTCTACAAGACGGTAGTGAGAAGTGAGCTATGTTAAATGAGGTGGGAACAGTGGCTGGATGTGCAGGGGGAGTTAAGATAATGGTGGACAGAGTTAAAAAGATGTTATGATGGAGATTGGAAGTGTAGGAAGGGATGGAATTAGAGATACGTATATTAGAGAGTCAGCTCAGATTGCTGAGGGACATGTGAAGTATTAGATTTTGAAGATACAGTGATTTGGACACCAGTAATAGAGGGATGTTGAGTATAAGGGGAAAAAAGATGTTAAGGATAGGAAGAGCAGGGATAGGGTTGGAGGCCAACATAAGGAGGCAGGATGTGGTGAGCAGGAAGTTGGTGAGACAGAGTGTGTGACAGAGGCAAGATGCAGAGGATGATGATTCTGACCTATCATGCAGACTAGAGGCATATCACTGTAGTATAGATCTTAGGATTTATTGACCTACATTTCAGCTTCAGACTTCTTATCCTTCAGAACTAACATCCCACTGCCTGACTTATTGTAGTCTGTCTGTGTAGGTCTGGAGGGGGGCTGTTCTCCATTGCCATCAATCGGAGGCCTTAGCACAGCCTTTCTTTTTGGTCATCTACACCTGTCCTGCTGGCTGAGACTGTTGTTGGGTATGTGAGCCTCAGTGATATGCATGTGTGTGTCCTATGGACACACATTTGGCCCACCACATGTCCTGCAGTGGGATTTGTCACCTTGTCTAGTACTGCCTACTATGTTGACACCAATATTTGTTTGTTATGGATTTCATGCTGCCCATATATGTGTCTACTATCTGCTGCCATCCCATTCAGCCATCCAGTTCCCTTGCATGCTCACATCCGTTCCATAGATACAAGTAGCAGAACATACTACTCCATTCAGCAATTGATAGTGAGAGTGACTTACCTTATGGCTTTGCCAGTATTGAGGATGGTGCTGGAGGGCTGACTATGTTGGATGCACATAGTACACTCCCTATACATGATTAAGCACAGGTAGTGTCATGTTTGGCATCCCTTTTACTGTATGTGGTAGTCATAGAGAGGTGTCATTCCCTGGGTTCCTACTGTGTCAGTGTATGTGCTAGGTGTTGCCTCTTTGACAAAACCTGGACATACTGGGCACGCCTCCTTCTGCCTACAGGGGCAGGCTCAGGTTGTTCCTCCTCCAAGTCACTCTGTGCCTGTGCTGGACTTGGCAATGGTGTGGGGCTGTGTGACCCTGCCCCATGCTGTTCATACTGCAACTGTTTCTGCAGGATCATATTGTGTAGCATGGCACATACAATGACAATTTGTGTACATGTAGCTAGAGAGTACTGCAAGGCTCCACTGGATATGTCCAGGCACTGGAACCATGACTTGAGCATCCCAAACACATGCTCTATTATGATTCTGGTCTGTGGGTGTGCCTCATTATGGAGTTCTTGTTAGGGCGTGTGTGCATTTCTCATGGGTGTCATCAGCCACGGCTCCAGTGCATAACCAGCATCCCCCACTAGGTGGCCATATAGGATGTCCCCATTGGCAAATCTCTGGTACGGCTGCATCATATGCCAGATGTGGGAGTCATGATAGCTTCCAGGTCTACCAGCACACACATTCATTATAATACCCTGGGCATCGTACACAACCTAGCAGTTGATGGAAGGGAAGCCCTTGCAGTTTATGTAGACCCTACTCTGCTCACTGGGTGGTGCTTTGATGTGTATGTGCATGCAGTCTATAGCACCCACAACCTCAGGGTATTCTGCTATTTGGTGGAAGAGATGCATATTGCTGGTCAATGCCTCATGGGTGTTGTGGAAATATATGTGCTCACCAACATGTGCTGACATGGCATCCAGGAACTGGTGGAGTACCCTGGATGCTGATGCCTGTGAGATCCCCATGATATCACCAGTTGGCCTTTGGAAGGTACCTGTGGGTAGTATTTTTAAGACTACACATACCTTGGTATCCACTGGGATGGGTTCCCTTCTGTTGGTTTTGTGTGTGAGGCATGGCTGGCACCACTCAACAATTTGCTGTAGGAGGTCCCTGTCCACCCTATAGCGCTCCACTATCTCCAGCTTATGTAGCCCCTGGTAGGTTACCCTGGGTCTGCACAATCTTCTCCTTCTCCTCACTGTGGGTTGGTCATCAGCATTGTCGTCCTCACCATCCTCAGCATCTTCCACATGCTGATTTATGAGAGCGAATGCAGCCCCTATAATTTTGTTGCTTTTGTTAGGTAAAATTTCCCTGTTTGTGTATACCAGTGGTGTAGAGTTTGTGGGAAAAACCAGAGGGAAAGGTGTTTACATAGTGTATAGTAGTGTGCTGGGCTGTGCTGCTGCCTATGTAATTGGCTGGTTCTGATACATTTCACCTGCCAGCTATGCTAGTTCTCCTTGATTACCTTCCTACTGTTGTTTTCCCTTCCCATTGCCTTCCTGTTTAAGTCCTGAGGTACGCAGCACAAACCCTGTGCCCAGATGTGAACGGAGCTGCTATTTCCTGTTTTTTTTTTTTTTTTTTTTTTTAAAAAACGGGTGCACTGCGTGCACAGCCGTTTAGGCAACATAAAGACTGCGGGGCAGCTTCAGACACACCCCTTCCTTAGCTGTGCTTTGCTAAGGGCAAACACGGGCCACAGAGCTCCAATAAGCTAACAGCATGCATGACACACACCCTTATGAAGTCATATAGCTCTTAGGCTTACACCGTGATTTTACTGCACCTACATGGTGGGGTGCAAGCTAGCACTGAGGGAAAATCTGTAATTCAGTATCATTGCCCTCATTTGCATAGGATTGACTGCTAATGCATTGTTACAAACTGACACTCAGACGTCCCCCTTAGTAACCACTATTCCATGGTCTTGTTGTATTATGCATGCCATTGACTATTATGGCAAAATTATGATTTTGGTTAAAAGCTTATTTCCAGCTTTTTTTATTATTTTTGGGCCGATCCCATTTACTAACTGTTGCCCTGCGCTTAAATGGCCGAAATCAACCAACAAAACAAAAGTTAATTTTTATAATTTTGAAATTATTTTTCATGCCTATGGCCATATATTTGGCCTTTGGCATGCCTAACCCTTCTAATACATGCATTTGTAAGAGCTGTCATGCCTCCGTTTTGTAGTTTGCAGAAATGTATTCAGCTACTGGCTGAATACATTTCTGCAGTGTACACTATTCCTGCACGTATGTCTGCCTGCTTCCTTGGTCAATAATTCACCTCATTTGCATGGTTTTCATCAGCAAATGAGGTAATTAGCATACAGGGGCTGTGTCCGTGCAGGAATAGTGCAGGACTGCTCTTGCATGTCCCGGGAGCTTATTCCTGGATCTCACGGCAGCCATATTGCCTGCAGCAGCTCTTGCACTATTCCTGCACGCCATGCAGAGCTTGTTAAATCCTGGGGTATATCTTGAATACTAAAACAATTACCAGTATAAGTTAAACTAAAGGCCATCTTATGCATTATTAGATGAGTATTAAAAAGATTATTGTCCAAATTATCATTTATTGTCCTATAACACTTCTTAAGCTGAATTACATAAACGTTCTCACAATAACCTCTTTCTTTAAAACTTTCTTGAAAATCTTTTACATACAATGTAAAATCATGCTCTACAGTTCTCAGTCAGGAAGCCATCTTAACTGTGAATCAATTACTTTTTTCTTAATGTGCATACTTAATGTGATACATGCTCTGGGCACTTAAAAAGTATTCCTTTTAACTTCTTTTTAATATTTTATTTTTTCTTTTGCTTTTCAATACATATTTTTTTATATTATGATGTTCAAATAGTTAATAATTGATTCCTGTCAGGTAATGTGAGTGTTGTTGACAAGATCCGTAATTCTGTAAATCTCATTCATAAGCCTACTGCATAAAATAAAAAAGATATCGATAGAATGAAAGTTGTAGATCATGTATGTATAATAAAGATGTTCGTCAATAAAGTTTTATTCACAGCAACATATGAAATAATTTGGCATGTTGGGAACCAAAGCAACTCTCTTTATTTGCCAGTATATTAAATCTTTATAAGTCAATATCTTATTTATTAAAAGTGAATCTAAAAAATATACATATCAGATGTATTTTACATATATTCGCATAATTGCTTATCTAAAAATTATTATTCTTTCCACGTCTTCATGGTGTGGAATCCATGTACACAATAATTCTACATCCACAGTAATAAAACTCACATCAACAAAAGTGATCCTAGTAAAAATATGTGAACACTTGCTTGGAAAGTCACCAGTATCTCTAATGTGAAATAGAATTACTATTCAATTTATATTGTTATTAGTTCTGTCACAGAACCTTGACTGGATAATGTTGGTCAGTGGTGGATCCTTAGCATTTCATGTAGTTTTATTTGTCCATAGAAAGCCAAAAATGTAGGAGGCTCAGCATCTAGATAGGTAGTCTTCCAAATCAAATTAGTTTTGATGAGATATTAATTGATCATAAAAGACAGCTTTTATCTGACTGTACATTTCATTTACCTTATACATAAAAAATGCTTTTATATGTACATTAATCATTAAAGGATTCCATCAATTTCATATAATAATGCACAGTATACATCAAAACAATGGCTTTATCCTAATCAACTTTGCATATCAAGATAGCTGCATTATTCTGGAAGCACGTATTGTTATTCACTCATGCTCAATTCTGCTGCAAAAGTCAGCAATTACAAGAATCATTGTTTCCAAACTGCTCCAAACATACTTTTGTATTACAGGTACCAACATACTCAGTTTCTTAAATTGCTTAATGCCAACATCCAGCCAATCATTATTTTCACTGCTTTAATTAAAAATTTAAAAAGATTAGATCTCTTACAAACATTCTAAAGTCATTAATTGCCTGAGTGACTCCAGTTGTTAGAAAAGACATTTAATCTTGTAATGAGGATATAATATTCAGCATAATTAGGTCTGCAACTGAAAATATTTGCAATGTTTGAATTTATTGTCTTAAAATAATTAATACAGCCAATCTTTCCCTGAGATTCAGAAACATTTTTCACATTGCAGTGAGCAATTTTTCATGAAGATCAGTCACATGCAGAGTGAGGGGCGACTCAGACATAGAGTGAACATTAGCATGGAAACCTTTGAGACTCCACACCCTTCATAGTAGGCAAATGGCAGTATAATGACATGGTGGTGACCAACGTTATTAAAATGAGGGCATTTCTGAATGACAGTAAGGGTAAACAACATGTTAGAGAGATTCAGCCATGTATAAATACTGCTTTGAGAGACACTGGCTCCAGAGTTAATGACGGCAGTGAAATGCTGAAGTTATGGGAGGTAGACTGCAGAAACATGTACTGAATAGCCACTGCTCTAGAAGGTCTGTATATGCAACACTCTGGGCAGGTTGCTAGCTCTCATGATGTTACACGTCATCACCTTCTGTTGTGCTGTGTCATCCATTCAAGCTTAATGTTTCATGCCTTCCAAGACATTAATATTGAAACTCTACCATGTGGACAGAGGCACCCTGCTCTCAGATCAGATCAAGATGTGTCACCCTCATATTCAGGTTTGTGGGATGCATGGAGTACCTACCCTCTGGAAATGAATGTATGTGTTTTTTTGAGAATGCTAGCTACAGGGACCATTCAGTGACCAGCTCAGGACATGGTGAGTTTATCCCTATCCCTTCCTCAAAGACATGCTTCAGCACATGGGGGAGCAAATGTACTTTCTACATGCCATAAAAGAGAAAACCAACACCATGCAGGCTTTTTTGACTAGGTTCATAGGTATTTACTAGGCTAATAACCACAAGGGCCTTTTTAAGCCTAGCCATGAATCCCAAATCTCTGACAAGTTCTGATACCCTTGATAAGTGTAAGCATGGGCCTGGGAGATGAACCATTTACAGATTACCTGTTTGCATCAGAGACATAGGTGCCAAACGGGTCTATATTTTCTTATCGAAGAGGCATTGCAGCAAATGTCTCTTCATCGACCCCGAAAGAACGAACCGCCAGTTACGTGAATGGCTGATTCAGCTATTTTTTCCTAGGGGAAAAAAATCACTGATCCGGCCAGAAACAAAACATCACTACAAACACATAAAAGTGGGGGGCTTTTCCCACCACACCCCCAAATGTAGAGGGGCTTTGCCCCCCCACACCCCCTAACTAAATATACCAACTCCAAGATCGCACTACAGTTGGGAAAGGGGCAAATTCACATTGATGGCCAAGTAATGTTTTTTCCTAGGAAAAAAAAAATCACTGAATCAGCCGTTCACATAACTGGCGGTTCAGTATTTATGGGTCGATGAAGAGGCATTCACTGTAATTCCTCTTTGATAAGAAAAAATAGACCCATGCCAAACCAGGGATGAATTTCTGGTTTCCCATCCAATTGCACTTGAATTGGATTAGGGAGGAACTCTGCTTCACATGGATGGGGAGCCTGTTCCATAGAAGGGGAAGTCTCTGGGATACATACCTATCTCTCCAGCAGGTCCTATTTATATCAAAGACAAGGTTTAAGTCTTTATAACAGGCAATTCTGGTACTGTTTGTTTTGTGGATATGCAGGAGGTCCATCAGAGTGGGGTCTGACAATGCCCTGTATGACAGGCATAGATGTCCCCTCAAAAGCCTGTAGGAGACAGAATACAGGGATAGGGCCTTAAGGTGGTCTGCATAAGACATATTACTTATGCCCTGTATTCTTTTAGTGAGGAACCTCTGAAGATATTCCATTTGCTGGATATGCCTGGTTAGGTACATACCAAAGGGGGCAATGTACTCAATGATAGGTCTAATGAATGCCGAATACAGTGGAACAATGATTTCCTTGGACTTAGATGCCATCACTTTGTTTATAAGTTGTGTAACATAGAATGATTTTCTCACCACTGTAGACACATGATGATCAAAGACTAGATTACTATTTATGTGTGTCCCTAAGTCCCTGACAACTAGGTCAACTCTAAGGAGTGTGTTGTCAATGTGATAGTTACCAGGGATGGATGACTTCTCAAAGGATACTATTATGCATTTCTTGGCATTTAGTTTTAGCCCATGACTCTGACACCAGTTGTTTGTCTGTGTCAGCCCCTCCTGGAGAACATTTGTGTCAGTGTGAGATTTAATGACAGCTCCTAATTTGCAATCCTCTGCAAATTTAGTCAGCCTGAGACCACTGACATTGGCCTTGACTTTTGAGAAGTAAATGCCAAAAAGGAGCAGTCCAAGGACTGATCCCTGAGGGACTTCACTTGTAACTGGCCTCTTTGTAGAGGTGGACTCTTCAGTTCTAACTTCCTGGGTCCTGTCTGTGAGCCAGTTAGATATCCACCGGGTGACATATGGGTTTGTACATAACCTCTTGAGTTTGTCAACAATGCCTGAATGGGATAATGTGTAAAATGCCTTGGCCAGGTCAAGATAGGCAGTGTGAACGATTTTGCCCTCATCCATTGCTTTGGTGACCTTCTCAAAGAAGTCCACCAGGTTGAGTAGGCATGATCTCCCCTTGACGAAACCAAACTGGGTTGGTTCCAGTGTCTGGAGGTTTACTATATCTCTATTGATCATCTCCATGATAATTCTTTCCATGGCTTTAAATATAAGACTAGTGAGACTTATGGATCTGTAGTTTCCAGAGTCTGTAGATGGCCCTCCTTTGTGCAGAGGGATGACTGTTTCCTTTTTCCATTCATGAGGCATGAAGCCTGATTTAGAGGCTACAGTTAAATAGTAATTCCAGAAGCCCTGATAGTTCATGTTTCATGCTATTTAGAAGGCCCCTGAGGTACTAGGGGATCATAGATGGCATCCACATTGCAATAAAGGTCCCTTCTGGGAATAGGGAAGAAGTTATATCTACCATAAGGGAGTCTATTCTATAAACTGTCAAATGGTCTGTAATGTATAGGGTAAAATATGCAATGTGTCTGCAGGCTATCCAAGCAATGTCCACAACTTCCACATATGGCATACATGCAATTTACATCACTGGTTAGTGCAGGATGATTTTACCAAGGGGCAGCTAGTTGGTGTTGCCAGATATATTCTGGAGCCTATCGCAAATCCCCAAACCATGGCAGAGAATGGGTACAGTGATAACCTGTCACAGACCTCTGTCATTGGCGAATGTATGTCTGGCATGCTGAAGGCTTGCTTTGACTATCTTTATATATCTAGAGGTGACCTGCAGTATGACTCTGACAGATGCATTAATATCTTTTCAGTATGTTTAAGGTAGGCAGTTACTGCAGCACAGACTCATTCAGGAGGAGGAAGCCCTAGATTAGTAGTGAAGAAGGTGTCTGATGAGGGGTCTGTGGAGGACATGGCTGCAGGGGAGGACAATGCTAAATGCAGGTGGGTACATTATGCAGGTAGGACTGGCTAAGAGACATCAGCTGGTTTAGAATTATAGGCCAGAATAAACCATTATAAATAAAACATTATACAAAAAAACATATGGTGCACACAAACCCTCTCCCAGGTCATGCTCTAACATGCAGACTGGCTGCACTGTGCATCATACACAGGCTACCCAAGTAGCAAACTGCAGAAGGCAAGGCACAGTTATCATCATATGCACAGATGGGGACAGCCAGAGTGACAAGTATCATAAATGGGTAATTATGCGTGCGCACACGCGTGTGTGTGTGTGTGTGTGTGTGTGTGTGTGTGTGTGTGTGTGTGTGTGTGTGTGTGTGTGTTTGTGTGTGTGTATGTGCGTACATGTGCTTCAGACCTGTCATTGTAAGATGGTAAATTGGGGTGAACTAGTTAAGGAGGGAGTGCTGTCACCATTACTATGTGTCTGCGTGTATGTAGAGATGAACATTACAAAATGTTTTAACTGTGTGGACATCCTTGTTGCACCATACTTTTCTCAACACTGGCTAGCAGTGTGGAGGTAGTGGCATGATGCATAGTTGATAGTGCCCCTCTTCCATGGCAGTGCTCAGCACCAGAGATGAATGTGAACTGGCCATGGGAATTGTATCAGCCATTATGTCAGCCTGCACAAGGACACTTGCCTCATGCAAACTGTCTGTGCCACATGTCCATGATGATGTCCACTTGCATTTGTTGCACTCCTGGCAGTCATCAAGCAGACCACACACTACCACTACTAGCTAAGCAAGGACTCTGCTGGTATCAGCCTGTCCCTGTATTACTGTTCTGACATGTGCTGGGTTGCAGCCAATGGCACACCTAGCTCAGAAGATGGATGATCCCTATGGTATGCGTGGCCACCAGGATGATGCCAGCACAAGACTTCAACTTGTTCAAAATAGCTTGTGGCAATGATGGGGAAGTGTGCTGCAGGTAAAAACATCCCCTCCCAAGTAGATCTGTCTGTGTCTTCTTGTCCTTTTGTGACTTTTTGAGTTTGTGGGATGGGTTCCACAGGCATAGAAGCTATGTCAATGGAATAGGGTTGAAATGTAGACATCACATTGCTCCTGTCCAGTACTGACACCATAACTCCTGGCTGTAAAACAAGAGAAACGGGCTAGCTCGACGAAAGTATGATGGCACAAAACCCACAAAACGAATGTCAAACTGAATAATGCTCAGCAAGGGTTTAATGTAACAAATCCACAAAGCGTAAAAAAGACAGTATAAAATAAGCGCTTTCGTTTGGCTCCTGCCAAACTTTTTCAAAAACAGTTACACATCACTTCCTGTTGTTTAAATAGATTAAGTCAGTGATGTAAGCAATTGAGTTCATTCAAAAAATTAAAGAAATAACATGCCTTAAAAACTTTTAGCAATGTAAGACCAATACCTACAAAACAATACTTTAACAAACAGCACAAATACTATCTGCGTAAACAATGCGCTCAAATCTGTACTAAACAATTACTTGTAAGGTTGTCACAAGTCTTTGTGAAATTATGTTAAAGAATTAAACTTGAATGTCTGAAAGATGTATGAAGCGTACATCCAAAGAAGCAGCGTATAATCAAAGCATATAAAGAAAATGTGCTCACAAATACAAACCCTTATTCAAAAGAGTCCAAATATGTAGAATGTATGCGTTAATCCAATGAATGTGTATACATAGAAATAAAACGTCCCTTAACATCAACATACGATAAAATAGTAATATGATTAAAATGTAAAGAAGATTATATAGTAATGTACAATGTGTAGTAAAATTTCATGTAACTAATATATAATGAATTACGAATATAAAATATTTTGTATATAAAAATATTTTGTATATAAAAAGTTGAATTAACCTCTCAACAGTAATAATGCTAGCAAATATGCGCTTATATATAAAAGCGCTCACCCCATATTCATGAGGCTTAAAACCAGCCTCTGAAAAGGTCGTACAATAAAAATAATAATTATTAATTTGTTCCATGAATGATGTTCAAAACTCCTGGCTGTGTTGGGATTTGGCTGCCATAATCACCAAATCCAGAAATTTCTCTGACATCAGGCAGCTGTATATCCACAGCAGAGGAACCTAACACTGCACCTGTGAAAACATCAATGCAAATCACCAACACTAAATAAGACTTTTCAGTCATACTTGGATTCCAATAAATGTGTATCTACTACCTAATATGGTGTGGGAAGAAATAGGTAACATATTTTGTGCTGCTGGTTCCTGTACCTACAGCTCTAATGTTCCTGTGAAAAGAAGTGGTTATATTTGTAAATTGTAATACAATGAACATTTACCTGCTCTGGCAGATACCTGTCCATGTCAAAATATGCTCACCTTGGGTATCATCAAAAGATATTCCAGTTATTTATTTATGCTTTGCCACCTAGAACTAGGACACCTAGTACTCCGCTATGGATGATAGAATTAATGGGATCCCCATGCAGAGATGCCAGGATCTCCACCATCTCTGCTAATGGTGGTTCAGTTAAAGGACAACCTCTTGTAGCCCTCTGCTCTGGCCACTCACAGCATTAATGCTATTAATTACATCAACCCAGGTATGGCTGTGAAATAGCCGGTCAGATTTGTCATGGCTGATTATCTGCTGGACATGGAGATTGATGCCCTGTTGCAAGATGTCATTCTTTGCATGGGAAAACTTGTTTTTATGCTGTTTTCCAGGTTGTGGCATCCTGATGTGAAATGGAAAAGGAAAAAAAATATGTGAGAACATTCACATTCATATCAGACATGTGCATGCACTGATGTGAACTGTAGGGTAGCTGTATGGCATGAACCATGTGACCTTGCTCTTTATCTATGGGGAACAGAATAACTATGCACATGTGTCTGTTCTAGGTCTTATCAGAAATAACTGCCCAGAAAAAAAAAATGATTGCAAATGTTGAATGGGGATCATACTTAAAGGTATCTTACAGTATTCCACAGCTGTCATACATGTTATATATGCCACTCGATGAACATTCCTTTAGGTCATGTGTGTCGCACTGTACATTTTTTTAGCAACGTGTATAGTTTCTAGACATACAGAAGAGTACAGCACAATGATATATTTGGAGTGTACACCAGGAAGACCACAGACATGTCAGGGAGATCAGAGATGAAGGCTAAGTAAAAGGAACATGGCAGTTCCAAGTGGCAAGCACCTCCGCCTGGTGTGCTTGCCACTTGGAAGAATGCCATGTAACTCAGACTGCCCTTCCAACTCTGCCATGTCCTACATTACTACTTAGGCTCCATTCTCTGTATTTGCCAGCTGTTAACCTTGGCCAGACTTCTAGGAAGAGCCTCCTACCTAGTCCCACAGTCTTGGAAGAACACCGTGTAACTCAGACTGCCCTTCCATCACTGCCACATCCTGCATTACTACTTGGGCTCCATTCTCTGTATTTGCCAGTTGTTAACTTTGGACTTCTAGGAAGAGCCTCCTACCTAGTCCCACAGTCTTGGAAGAATGCCATGTAACTCAGACTGCTCTTCCATCTCTGCCATGTCCTACATTACTACTTGGGCTCCATTCTCTGTATTTGCCAGCTGTTGAACTCGGCCGGACTTCAAGGAAGAGCCTCCTACCTAGTCCCACAGTATAGGTGCCAGTCTACGGCTTTAAGCTGTAATCTAGTGCATTTTTCTTGTTTATTATAGATAGTGGCTTGCACACTTGTAGACCCTCGAGGATGTCTTTATTCCTTCCTTTGTCTCCCATTTACATTTTCAGCTGTTTTAGTTCACTTAACTGTTCTTCCCCTCACAAGCAGATCTCTAGATTTAAGCCTTTACATTCTGCGTAACTCCCATTAAGTACTACACGATAATTACAGAATTACAAAGCTAAATTGAAGAGAAACCCACTCATTTTTTCCTGTATTTTTGCAGGTACTAATGCCCTAAACAATACAGGTGCATACTTCTCCACTCACATTCAATTTCTCACCTCTAAGATTGTCTTTCACTCAAGATACAGTACAACTTACCTGCTTTCTAGTATCCTAGTGCTGTACCTGACTGATGTTTTTTTTTGGCACTCCTACCTCTTCCAGCTGGGTGGGACATTATCCTGGGGAAAAGGATCCCCCTCCTCCCAGAACACGTGCAGTGTCCTCCCCCCTTTACCAAACCATACTCAATAATTAATAATCTGCATTTGCGGCACCATTTAAATTCCATTTTTTGCCCAAGACTTCCCCCACAGACCTCTGCACAGTGTGCTTGCCAGTGAGTAAACTTTGCTGATATTTGGCTTTATTTACAGATATTGTAGCATACTCTGTCTGTTATATACCTCTGTGGTTTCCTAAGCAATTGCATTACACACTTATTTTATTGTTGTACTTGCAAATGCTTTCCAAAGGGAATCTTGTCTATGCTTGCATATGAAGTCTTATCTGAGCATAGTATTGTACTATGAAGGTCAACTCAGCTTGTGAACTGTATTATTTCTGTTAAAGAACTCTAATATTAGAGGATAGCAGTGATAACCTGTCTATTAATTTGTGTTGAAAATCTCACACAACCTACTGAATCTGTTTTGCCATGTCCCGTTAATATGGGCTATTGCATGTATATCACTCAGAGCAATGTGAATTCTTGCCTGATGCTAACCTTACAATTGTAGTCATTTCTTTTATAATGTATTCTAGCTGTTTTTGTAATATTATAGTCTGCTTCATTTAATTAGTCTTGCACTTGTAGTTTTAGCCGTTTCCCATTAATATGGGCTATTAGAAGTTAATCACTCTGAGCATTGTGTTCGCTTCCCTGAAATTAGCTGTACAATTGTGGTAATTTATTTAAACTACTCTTTCTGTTTGTTACTTGTTATAATCTGCTTTTGTTTAGTGTTTTTTTACTTATTATAGTCTGCTTTCACTTAGTGCTTACTACACATTATAGTCTGCTTTCATTTAGTGTTTTAAACGTATTATAGTCTGCTTTCATGTAGTTAGCCTTACAATTGCAGTCATTTTTAACGGACTCTTGCTGTTTTCAAATATTATAGTCTGCTTTCATTAACTATATTTTACTCCTGCAATTCTGTCTCTCTTTACCCTTCTCCCCAACCCATTCCTCTGCCACACTACATAAAGCACCTTCTTTGGCCCCAAATCCTATTCCCCTCCTCTGGTCCCTCTATGGTTTCCTTGCTTATTCTCCTAAACTTCCACTAAGCACCAATAAGTTTGTGTAACCACCTGGGCACCTTCCTGGCCTACTATCCTTTGTAACAAACCATGCTAAGTCCCTATTTCCTACTGTAGCATTCTTATTTGCCACATTTTTTCCTGCCTGTATTCATTTCTCCTTTCTTTTTTTCCTTTACAGCTTGGAAAAATGCCATGTAACTCAGACTGCCCTTACATCTCTGCCACGTCCTACATTACTACTTGGGCTCCATTCTCTGTATTTGCCAGCTGTTAAACTCAGCTGGACTTCTAGGAAGAGCCTCCTACCTAGTTCTACAGTGTAGGTGCCAGTCTACAGCTTTAAGCTGTAATCTAGTGCATTTGACTTGTTTAGTATAGATAGTGGCTTGCACACTTGTGGACCCCCTGAGGACATCTGTACCCCACTTTGTCTCCCACTTACATTTTCACCTCTTTTAGTTCATGTAACTGTTCGCCCCTCACAATCCACTAGATGGCAGCAGACATCTAAATTTAAGCTTTACTTTCTGCATAACTCCCATTAAGTACTACAAGATAATTAGAAAATTAGAAAGTTAAATTGAAGAAAAACCCACTCACTTTCTCCCGTATTTTTTACAGATACTAACACCCTAAACACGGGTGCATACTTCTCCACTCACATTCAACTTCTCACCTGTAAGATTGTCTTTCACTCAAATACAGTACAACTTACCTGCTTTCTAGTATCCTAGTGCTGTACCTGACTGATTTTTTTGGCACGCCTACCTCTTTCAGCTGGGTGAACCCGCTCCATTCACCCTCGCTGTGCTTGGGCTCACGCCGCTTCCCTACCCTGCCCCAATTGACACCCACCCCCACTTTCATTACATTTATAGCTATCCTCATCCTGCCCACCCAACCATTCTCCAATACCACACCTCCACCTCCATACTCTTCTCACTTAATCTTATCAACTGTCACATACACACCCATCTTCACTAGCTCCATACACTCCACCCCCTCTTCTTTTCTCAGACCCTATCTTCATACCTCCTACCTGCACATCCTTCCTTTAAGCTCACCTCCTACCCCTTACAACTTCCCTCCCCCACAACCCAGTAATCCTAGTCACATCTCTGTCTTTCTACTACTTCACTCCTAATATACCTGGTCACATCTTTGCCTTCACTACTTCAATCCTAATATCCCTCCCCATCCTCACCGCCACACCACATCTCTTATCCTAACCTTCTACCATTTTGTATTCAGCATCATTCTTTTTAAATCCACTATCTATCTCTCTCTCCTTCTAAGATGATCATCATTTTACACAAATTACATACCTCACGCACCATCCCCTTCCACTTCAACCCACATACACACCTTCCCCAGTTATTCTGCCATCTGCTCCACTCTCTATACCACTGATTTATTATTACAAAAGAAACCCATCTCCCTCTCCCTACATCGCAACCCTCCTTACAGCCAAAATCCCACAAACACCCATTACCTAAAAAAGAATCCCCTACCTACCAATTCCCATATTCTCAGTAATCTAGTCCTATGTGGTGACATACAGCCTAACCCTGGCCCTTCTCTTCCCTCTCATATCTCCCCTAATTCCACAAAACCCCTAAATTTTACCACAATTAATCTCCAAAATATTACAAACAAAATATCCTAACTGTATGTATGGCTTAAGCAACATAAACCAGACTTTACCACAATCACTGAAACTTGCCTAAAACCATATATCAAAGACTCTGAATTTCTACCACCCAAACTACTCCTGCCTCAGAACTTATAGACTACATAAAAAAAGGTGGTGGCATCGCCTCATTACTCCCAACCACCTTTATTGTAATCCCATATTTGGCATTTCAGATGGTGAAGTGGTACACAGTAGCATTATCGCCTCCCAGCAAGAGGTTCTCTGGTTTGATTCTCAGCTGGGGTACCTTTTGTGTGGAGTCTGCATGTCCTCCCTGTGTTCATGTGGGTTTTCTCTGGGTGCTCTGGTTTCCTCCCACATTACAAAGACATGCATCTGGAGCATTTCTCCCCGTGCCTCTGCTGAAAATTGGATTTGTTCCAAGTTGGACTTTCCTGGTTAACAAATAAAATAAAAATATTCCAAACCAGTTCCCCTCTTTTCCACTGCAGAGCTACTTGTTACCTTCCTAAAGCTTAACAATTCCAAAATCATTTGCATTATAGTCACATACATCCCCCCAGGTAATAATACTCCTATTCTTGAAGAAATTCTTGCCTGGACAACCAACAATATAAAAAATGAAACCATCTTCCTAGGTGACATCAATATTAACTGGCTAGATATTTCCAGTGATAAACCCTCTACAGATATTAACCTTCACATCTATACTCAGCTAATCTCTGATGTTACTAGGCCCAACTTTAAGGAAACAGATGCTCAATCTCGGATTGGATCTTGGTTTCTGACCCAGGAAAAATCACCATCTCAGGGATTCTCCCAAATAGCATTAGTAATTACTCCCCAAGATTCATAATATGTCAGTCCACCTCCATACCAAACCTACACCATTACAGATACACTAGAGATCTATCCCACTTCTCCCACACACCTTTAATAACATCCTGCAGAACACTAACTGGAGCCCACTAAAACTCCTCCCACTCAACGAAGCTGTAGAATTCTTCAACTCTACATTTCTTAGGATCCTAAATACACTTGCCCCACTCCAGTTAAAAACGATCAAGGAAAATATGCTATTTGGCTTACAAAGGCCACAAGGCAAGTTATGTCCTCTAGAGACAAAGCCTGGAAAGCCTGGCAAAAAAAACAAAACACTGTCTAACCTCACTCAATATAAACAACTTCGCAATCAGGGTAAACTCCTAGTTATCAAAAACAAAAAAGATTACTTCCACACTATCCAAAACCAAGATAGAGTAAACCCCAGGAATTTCTCTGGTGAAATCAACTCCCTTCTCCACCCTGGAACTAATAACAACCCATGCACAAACCCAGAAAAAGCACCCTCTGAGATAGCCTCCCTCTAACACCTACTTCATCAACACCATCAAAAAACTAACCACCACCTTTCCACCTATTACAACTGACCCAACAGGTACTCCATCTGTACATTCCCTTCAAAACCTCTACCTGCTTTCACATTAAAACCCATGCCCACCTCCACCATCAAGAAACTCCTGCACAAACTCAAACCCAATACCAACGCACCAGATAACTTACCCGCAGAATACTTACAACTCTCAACTTCCTCCACAGCATATGCTATCAGCATCCTCCTCAACAGGTCTATTCAGGAATCCCACATACCTGACATCTGGAAAAAAGCATTTATCCTTCCACTTCATAAAGGTGGCAACAACTCCAACATCTCTAACTTCCGTCCTATTGCCATTCTCTCCCCAATCTCCAAAATATTAGAGAAATGCATACACACTCAGCTCCTCAGTCAGCTGACACAGCACCAAATTCTCTCCCTGACTCAACACGGCTTTAGGACTGGTCATAGTACTAACACCGCCCTCATCTCCTTCCTGGACACAGTCTATATAGCTCGAGATGCTGGCGCCTTAGTCTCAGCACTCTTCCTAGATTTATCAAAGGCATTCAACACCATTTCTCACCCCTTCTGCTTATTAAACTCTCTAATCTCAGACTATCTCCCCCTACCCTACAGTGGTTTACTAACTATCTCAATAACAGGCAACAATCTGCTAAATGGCAACACTCTTCCTCCCCTTTCATAACTGCAAATACAGGTGTTCCCCAAGGCTCAATACTGGGACCTCTCATTCAGAATATTTGTCAACAACTTTCATTCCTCTCTCACCCACAGTACTGTTATCCAATATGCAGATGATTCAACTATCATCTGCTCTTCTAAATCCGCCACTGTACTACAGTATCTCACCCAAGAAGCATTTACTTCCACTGAAAGCTGGATGTCCCAGAACCACCTCAGCCTCAACCCCAATAAAATATATTTACCCTCAAAAACCCAACCCTGTTTACAGGTCACTATTCTCTATTCACTCCCTAAACTCTTTCTACTGTCTTTTAAAACCTATTAAGCAAATTGCCTTAGAGAAAGATTCTATTGTAATTGTCTTGCCTTCATGCAACTACATTATGATAAAACTGAGTTTTTGTACCCACTTACCCCAAAACTATATTCATCTTAATGGCATATTTCGTTTTATAAATCTTGAAATAGTTATGCTATATTCCTGATTATTGAGACTTTATAACATTGTATTGCTACTTAATGACTTGTAATAATCCTGTAACATTGCTGTTTAATGCTAATTTATAATGAAAATTGTATAATATGGTGGAGCTTTTCTCCATGGGCCTCCGCTGAAAAAGGGCTCTTCAGCTCAGTCGGACAAACTTGGACAACAAATGTTAAATAAATAAATAAATAACAAATAAATAAACAACACCATCATTGAAGACGTCCCCAGTACAAAATTGCTAGGTGTCATCACTGATGATAAATTAACTTTTGACCTTCAGATGTACAGCAACATCAAAAAAAAACCCATCAAAAGCTAGGTGCCCTATATAGACACAATTAATTTCTTAGCTTCTCTGCAAAAAAGGCTCTGGCCTCATCCTTCCTGCTTCCAACACTTCTATATGGTGCTGCCATCCTCACCAACCTACAGTCCTTCTTGAGAACAAAGCTGGACTCTTGTTACAATAAAGTCACCAAATTTGCTACTATTTCAGAATTTTCTACCCATCACTGTTCCTCACTGCATCAACTAAATTGGCTAAAATCCCCTCACTATCTCACTTTTCTACAATTAGCTACCGTCCACAAGCTCATCTACTACCCAGACACCTGCCCTTCCCTCTCCTCCATACTGACCATTCACCATCCAAACCAACAACTCAGGTCCGAAAACAAAATGCTACTATCCATAGTGAAACACAAGCTCTCAGCCGGTCAAATGTTGTACTCCTATACTGTCTCTAAAGCATGCAATAGCCTTCCCTCATAACTGTCAGCAATCTGGCCACTTTTAAAAAATCCCTTGAACTTCATCTCTTCCCTCATTGGTTATGCTCCTGTACCCCAGCACACAACCCCAACCCCTGATTTTTTTCCCCAATATTTCACCTCTAACTATTCCATTACCACCACTTCCTCCCCTTCACACTCCCTAAATACTGCTTGCTTGTAACTTTATACTGTTCCCCCCCTTAGCCCTTCTATTCCTCCTATTCTTACACTGTACTTAACTCCCCACAGCTATGAACCTTAAAGATATTACACTCATGCATTATTTGAATACATGCTATTGTACCTGCAGTTATATTTCATTCATGTGTTATTTGAATATATGCCTTTTTACTTCATGATTATAATCTTTCTTTGATGTTTTTTTCTTTTTTTCTTTATCAGTTTCATTCAGTGTAATAGTACTGCTCATTATTTCTTTGCTATAGATATTATTTTTTTTTCTTTGTATGTAATTTTGTGGACCTTTCATCCCTGGGCCTCCACTGAAAATGGGCTTATTCCAGGCCCAGTGGACTTTCCTGGTTAACAAATACAAATAAATAAACAAATAATAATAAATAAATAATGTGGTTATACAGCTATGAGAGCATAACAATATGGGCCTACATGTGTGCTGCTGATTAAGGACTGTGCTTATAGTTCCATTCACTGTAATATCTAAATAATTATCTTTCCCCAGTGACATACATGTAAATGACATGTGTAAACACTCATATCCTGTTGTGAAACAATATTGCCTTTGTCTTAGATACCCTCCATCAGGTGTATTGAAAAGTAATATCTTCATAAATCAGGACCCTCTCGCCCACCAACAACCATGGACATTAGAGTATATAGAGTACAGCATGTGTTACAGGGGATTGAAAAGCTGTACATTCCCCTAGACAAGTATCATAACATTGATTGTGGAAGACCTCTGTGCTTGTACTACAGGTATGCCTTGATTGTATTTACAACTATATAGAATGCTGAATGCACTGCAGTTTATTGCCATACCTCATAAAAACATGTACCCTGCCATGGCACTAGAAACAGCATATGATAGCCCCTCACAGTGTCAGCATGGATGTACAGTGCCTATAAACTACAACATAAATAAAATATGTATTGCTAGCATACTTTTACGGAAATGCTCAGGCAAATGTAGAGACATATCCCCGGATTCTCAAAAGCTTGCATGGAGTGCAAGATGAGTGCAGGAGCCCATGCAGGCAATATGTCTGCCGTGCGATCCAGGAACAGCCAGCAAGGGTGTGCACAAGAGATCCAGCACTAATCCTGCATGGACTAATCCCTGGTATGCAAATCCCCCCATTTGCAGGAGAAATCCATGCAAATGAGGTGAATTTGCAATCCAGGAAGCTTGCAATATTCCATGCAAGACTAGTGCATTCTGCAGAAATGTACTCTGTTAGTAACCAAGTACATTTCTGCAAAATCAAAATTGGAGCTATGACAGCTCCAAATAAAGGCTGCATATCACTGAGCAAGCATGCCAATGGCCAAGTAGAAGGCCATTGGCATTGCAAACAAAAAAAAATGAAAAAACAGCTGATAAAATTTTTCTGCCGATCTCGGCTGTTTAAGCATAGGGCAGCGGTGCGCAAAAGAGATCGGGGGGAAAATAAAATAAACTTAAAATGGGCATTCTAACTAAAATCAGTATTCTGCCATGCAAGTCAATGGCAAGCAGAAGACAACCTGACCCATGAGTAGTGGTTGCTAAGGGGGGAGGCTCAATGTGGGACATGTAACCATGCATTAGCAGGCAATCCTATGCAAATGAAGGGAAGGATAGTGAATCCCAGTCTTCACCAGCATGTGAGACAGGTCCCATCAGTGTAAGAGTATGAATAGCTGGGTGCAATACTAGGATATAGGTGACATCATGGGGGGATGTCGGGCATACTGTAAGCGGATTGAAGTCCAGTGGCTCTAGATTGCTCCTAGCTGAGCACAGCTAAGCTAGGGGTGTGTCTAAACCTGCTTAGCACTCTATACAAAGTGTAAGTGGGTGTGTACGCCATTCACCGGGATTTTTCAGGAAGAAAAAAGAAGTTAAACCAGAAAATAGCAGCTCTGTGCACATTTGAGCACTCCATTTGCATGGCGCACTGCCGGGCTTAAACATGAAGGCAATGTTAGGGAAAACAGCAGTAGGAAGGTAACCAAGGACAACTAGCTTAGCTGACAGGTGAAATGTATCAGAAGCAGCCAGTCACACAGGCAGTAGACCAGCCCAGCCCAGCACACCACTATAAACAATGCAAACACCATTCCCCATTGTCATTCCCAATAAGTCTGCACCACCGGTGTATACAAATGGGGAAATTTTACAAAACAAAAGCAAGAGAAATAATGTTAGGGGCTGCATTTGCTATCATAAACCAGCATGTGCAAGAGGCTGAGGGTGGTGAGGTTGTGAATGCTGCTGAGCAACCCACAGTGAGGAGATGGAGAAGAGTTCACAGACCCAGGGTACCCTACCAAGGGCTACATGAGCTGGAGATAGTGGAGCTCTATAGGGTGGGCAGGGACCTCCTACAGCAGATTGTTGAGCTGTGCCGGCCATGCCTCACACACAGAACTAACAGAGGGAAACCCATTCCAGTGGATACCAAGGTATGTGTAGGCCTATGAATACTAGCTACAAGTACATTCCAAAGGCCAACTGGGGATATGATGGTGATATCACAGGCATCAGCATCCAGGGTACTCCACCAGTTCCTGGATGCCATGTCAGCACATGTTGGTGAGCACGTATATTTCCCCATCACCCGTAAGGCGTTGGCTAGCAATATGCATCTCTTCCATCAAATAGCAGAATACCCTGAGGTAGTGGGTAAAATAGACTGCATGCACATATGCATTAAAGCATCAGCCGGTGAGCAGGGTAGGGTCTACATCAACGTCCCCTCCATCAACTGCCAGGTTGTGTGCGATGCCCAGGGCATAATAATGAATGTGTGTGTTGGCTGCCCTGGAAGGTACCATGATTCCCACATCTGGCATCTGACACAGCTGTACCACAGATTTGCCAATGGGGACATCCCACATGGTCACCTAGTGGGGGATGCTGGATACACACTGGAGCCATGGCTGATGACACCCATCAGAAATGCACATACACCTGAACAAGAACTCCATAATGAGGCACACGCACAAATACGAATCATAATAGAGAATGTGTTTGGGATGCTCAAGTCATGGTTCTGGTGTCTAGACACATCTGGTGGAGTCTTGCAGTTCTCACCAACTACATGTTCCCAAATTGTCACTGTGCCATGCTACACAATATGATCTTGCGGAAACAGCTGCAGCAGGAACAGCATGGGGCAGGGCCACACAGCCCCCCACCATTGCCAAGGCCTGCACAGGCACAGAGTGACTCAGAGGAGGAGTAACCTGAGCCTGCCCCAGTAGGCAGAATGAGGCATGCCACAGTATGCCGTGGCCTTGGCAAAGAGGCAACACATAGCACATGCACGGGCACAGTAGGAACTAAGGGAATGTCACCTCTCTCTGACTCACACATACAGTAAAAGGGATGCCATACATGACACTACCTGTGCTTAACCATGTATTGGGAGTGTACTCTGTGTATCTGACATAGGCAGCCCTGCAGCACCACCCTCAATACTGAGACACCCACAAGGTAAGTGACTCCCACATGCCAGTTGGGGGGGGGTCACATACCCAACAACTCTTACAGCCAGCAGGAGAGTTGTAGACAAACACAAACAGATGCTATACTATGGCCTCTGAATGAGCCCTATGTGTAACCCCCCCCAGGCCTACACAGACAGACTACAGCAGGCCAGACAGTTGGATGTAAGATGTGAAGGCTAGGAAGTCAGAAACTAATATGTAGGCAGTGAAAGCTATGATCTGTAGTACACTGTTATGCCTCTAGTCAGCACGATAGGTACGACTACAGACTGAAATGGAGCACCCGACATACCAGTACAGTCCTAGCAAATGTGTAAAAGTGTCAGGTGTGCCCACCCATCCTACGTACACTTATGGTAACAGTCAGCTGTGCCCCCCCACTCCTGTGTAGAAATGTAGAAACAGTCAGGTACCCCCCCCACTATGCAG
This sequence comes from Protopterus annectens, assembly GCF_019279795.1. Lineage (NCBI taxonomy): Eukaryota > Metazoa > Chordata > Ceratodontiformes > Protopteridae > Protopterus > Protopterus annectens. The sequence continues at coordinate 338,791,556 of NC_056741.1, read as the reverse complement.
AAGTGTAGCTACAGTGCATGCCAAATGACCAATGGATACCCTACAGACACAGCATGCTACCTGTCAGTGTACAACACAAAGGTCAGCACCGCAGTACAAACAACCTGGACTTGATCCACACATGCAATACAGATGGCCATACTGGGCATGCCCACACACATGAATGAAGGCAATGTTAGTCAACAACATACTGAAAGGTCATACTGGGCATGCTCACACACTTAAACATATGAAGGCCATGTCTGCAAACACCAGTGGACCAGACATATCTGGCAGTCGCAGTTCTTAGTGCAGACCCATCAGTATGCACCACACCTGCCTTGCACACATAGTGGATAGGAATACAGACATATACGTAAAGACAACACACTATAATAAGCCAAAGGTAGATAGACACAGATGTGTGGAAGAGGGTCACCATGACAAGGACCCATCCAGGACTGTCCCACCCAGCACATAGCCAAAGGGCCACAAACACATGAGGTGCAGATGTCACTGCAGATACTAGCCATCAGCATCTGTCAGCATGACAGACTATGTGGTGCTTGTGCCAGCTGTGCAACATGACTGTACAAGGAAGTAGTCATCTAGTAGTTGTATACACGTACCTGTGACATATGACCCCATGTGTGCTCGCATGTGGCATGTCAACCCCTATATGAATGGGTTATGGCCCATGCACACACTGCCCTCCCCATAGCAGTATTATGACAAGCCTGCTGAGGTCATCCAATGTGAAATACACCTTTGTGAGAGCCGTAGCTCAGGAGTCTCCATGGTGCATTCTGTAACTGCGTACTGCAATAGTAATAAACTAGTTAGGTAGTTCAAACTCCAGACTTGCCGTGTGAGTGTGTGTGTCTGTCTGTCTCTGACTGTGTAGAGAGCAATGCTTTTTAGGATACTCATGCTCTGTACAATTCATATACTGAACTTTGGCAAGGCCACTGATGTCACTCACCTAGAAATACACCTCTGGGAAAATCATAGCCCAGTAATCTCTGTAGTGCATCTTGTAACTGTGTACTGCTGTAGTGTGATAGAATAGTTAGGTAGGTGTTCTAATCCTGGACCTGGCAACTGTGTGTGTTTGAGTGTGCCTGACTGAGTAACGAGCAATGCTTTTTAGGCTACTCACACTCATATGCTCAACCTTGGCAAGGCTGCTGATGTCACTCACCTAGACATATTCCTCTGGGAAGAGTGTAGCCCAGTAATCTCCATAGTGCATCCTGTAACCACGTACTGCTGTAGAGTGATTTAGAACTGTGATAGGGTTCCATCTCCACCCATGGTAATTCTTGATGTTTTTTGTGTGTTTCAATGTGTGTGTATGGAGTAATGCATTACAGGCTACTCACTTAAATGCCCTACTGTGGCAATCCTGCTGATGTCATTCATTGTGAAATACAACTTTGGGGAGACAGTTCATTAGTAATCCCTGTGGTGCAATCTATAATTGCTCCATGCTGTAGTGTGATATAGGGGTTGGATACCCACACATGTCAGTTGTGGATAGTTTGTGTGTGTCTCGCTGTCTGTGTAGGGAGCAATGCATTTTAGGCTAGTCACTTGCAGTACAGTTGAAATACACCTTTGGGGAAGGATTTCTGTAGTTATCCCTGTGGTGTGCCCTATAACAGCTCCATGCTGTAGTGTGATATAGACCTCGGTCAGGAGTTCTCTACCCACACGTCAGCTGTGGATGTTTTGTGTGTTTCACTGTCTGTGTAGGGAGCAATGCATTTTAGGCTAGTCACTTGCAGTACAATTGAAATGCCCTACTTTGGTAACCCTGCTGATGTCATACATTGTGAAATACACCTTTGGGGAAGAAGTACTCCAGTAATGTCCATGGTGTGTACTATAACTCTGTAGTGTTGTAGTGTAATAAACTAGTTAAGTAGGGGTTCTACTCTCAGACATGACAGGTGTATGCATGTGTGTGTGTAGCTCATTTCCTGTGTAGAGGTGGCTGTGAGTATGTGACACCTGTGGCTAATGTGTAGGGGGTTTTGCTCAGTTCTTTTATGGTGGCCCTACTATATATCACATTGTCAACTGTACAGGGATAACATATGTAAATTAGCGGAGAGGCTGGAGTGCAAAGCCATACCCAGAGATGTGACATCAAGGCCAGCCAATCACAGTTAGCAACCCCACTATTACCCAGAGCACACACACATTCCTAGGCAACAGCCAATATGTGGGTAGTATACTGCATATTGGTTACTGATAGTAACTCTGCAGTGAAAGCATTGGGTTACAGAGGGCATGTCACCCTGCCCATCTGTCCAATATGCACGTACATGCAGACAGTGCACCTGCACCATGTTCCCAAATGGACACCTGCACCGCCAGTGTTGCCTTGACATGTGACTTCCAACGGACATACCATGCCTGATAACATGCCCTGTATGGACAGATGATACTGACATCAGGGAATGCTCTTAGCATTCTATCAGTGTAGGTGCAGGGTAAACCTGCTGCCCATTATCAGTTCCTGCCACAGGTGGGCAAGACTGGCACATCTGATGATAATCTGTGTTCAAAACATGGGCCAGACACTCCAGGTACAGTTCCACATGTCACTGTACATGCATGTGAGAGGTGTGCACATCCCAGAAACCATCCATGTTATGGAGTAAGGAACATATACATGGCAAGTGATGCACAGCATTGGCCACACACAATAGTCACGCAGGTGACTGGATGGGGGATGCAATACCCACCTGTGTGGGCAAATGCAGAAACTACAGGCCTGAGACACAATGCAGACCATTGTCATGTGGCCTGATGCCAAAGTATACCCATCCCCTACCCTTGTACAGCCTGCTGGCACAGTTGAACACCACACACCCATGCAGACATGCACCCATGCATGTCAGTACTGGCAACTTGTGTGTTCATGTGTTTTGTATGGTGCATCTGACCACATCCACACTCACTACAACCCCCCCAGGGCATACTGAAGCATGCTGCTTGATGTCTGACACCTCATTATACTCTATGCCCATACAACCTCCATATGACCCGTGTGGTGCATGTGATACCTGCACATTGATGTGTTGTGGCAATCCCACTAATGATGAGTTGCACTCCTAGCCCTGCCAAGTGTGTCAATGTGTATGCATCCCTGTGTGAGTGTGCCTGTGTTGACACAGGCAGCTGTTCATGCAGACAGGCATATGTACCGTATCCCTGTTGCAGATGTCACTCACTATCACATATATGCTCTGAGTGCTCCACAGCAGGTAACCCATGTGGCGCATCCAATAACTGCATCGAACTGTGATAGCACTACATAGTTGTCAGAGGTTTGATACCCTGTGCTGGTAGGTGTGTGACACAAACATGCTTCTGTTTTACTCTACCACCCCTCACTGACATGTACTTGCCTCTGTCTGCCTCCCCCACTCCCTCTCTGGTGGATTTGGAGACCCACATCTGCTATGCTTAGGCAGCAGCATGTGTATTTTAAGTGATGCTCATGATCAGCTGATGGCCTCTGCACGAATTGCAGCCCTCCCCTAGCTGATTGCATGTGGAACAGCTGTGGTAACAGTCCCATAGCCAATTGCATGGAAACACACTCCAATACCTAGGAACAACATGGTGGTGTTGGCCCTTTTCCATCACTGCAAGCAGGAACTCGATCTGTTGTTTGGCAAACAGCATCTCAAATGAATTAGGGATTTATCTCTAACAACATACACTATAGAAAGAAGGCAACAAACAGGAGCGAGATGTGCCTGACCTGACTACAGACTGTAAGTGCTGCTATACTGCACGTGGAGTAATGTTGGTTTAACAGTGTTTGTCTGGATATGCCTGCCGTACATGTCGCAATACCTGCCATGTCAGTTCCATGTATATGAGGGATCCCCATCCAGAAGGCCATCTGCAGACTGGGCAGTGTTGACCCTTTGGTTTCATGTGTCAGCCATGGTGCAACTATCTGTGAAATGCAGAATGTAGTGTGAGGATTGCAGTCAGTAGATGGTGACAGCCAGGAGAGTTACTGATGTCATATCCCTCATAGGACATATGGTGCAACAAACCCTGTTACAACAGTATATGTATGAGGGTATTACAGTGACATGTCAATATTGGCCCTGTGTTTGTGCCTCCAGCCACAATGCTGCCAACCTTTGTACATATGTTATGCAGTAGGGGGTGCATATGTTCTGTAAACCATAGTCATTGACAGCATATCTGATAACAAGCCAGTGAGATATCAGACTGCTACACATGTTATGTATAGTAGGGGTTATATTTGAGGACATAGCCTGGGCATTATGTGGTTGTGTGTATAGTACTGAGGTATGTGTAAGTCTGGTAAATTGTCGACAGTGCGTGTATAGTGAATATGTACCTTGGCCTGTGTAGAGACTGTGGTAGATGTCATTGTTCCTGGTCTTGATCTATCTGATGTTACATGCTGCTCCACTGTATGTCACCCTATCAGCTTACATTTTTGTTGGGGCGAACACACACATGTCCCATACCACAGATAGGCATTGGTCCACACTGTCTAGTGGCCCTGTATATGTAGGGTTGTTGTGTGAGTGGCTCATATGAGGATGGTGTAGGTCAGGTAGTCCATATACTGTAATAGTATGCTAGCTCACCATATTTGGCTGTTGCTGTGTTCACATTGGTTGTGGTTATGCACTTTCACACAGGTGTCTGTTACTCTGTGATGTAACATGCCTGTAGAGCCCGCTATCTATGCAGGTACATGTGTATTCCCACATGGGAGATGTAGCCCAGTGTTGAGTCAGTCTGCCTGTAGCTTGCACTGTGCTTTGTTACATGCCTAGCAGATTACTGTACTTGTCCAGTGAGATGTCATGTCCAGATACTTGCCAGATGTACTTCTGCTGGGCTACCATGACAGTCATGTATGTCAGACAAAGCATTGGAATGCTGTTCAGATGTATGTCACTAACTAGTGGGTAGTATGTGGCCATGGCACCTCTGTACCAGTGGTCATTATGTGTCAGAACAGACAGGGGTGTATGAATGCATAACCTATGGGGACAAATGTATACCAGTATTTATGTGCTATACCCATCTACATGGCTGTTAACATCCACACTGACAGGCCTGGTCCACATGTCTTGCATGAAGGGAATTTCTGTATACCCCTGGACTGACCAGCGTGCGTCAGACTGTCCACATATATTGGGCATATTGCAGTTGTAATCCACAGGGGCGTTACTGTGCTAGCAGTGGTACTGTACTATGATGACCTTAGGATGTCTGTCAGTAGCCAATGGTGCACATGTTCACAGCAGATGTGGCCTCCCACACACACCATGTCTGTGAAGACGATCCCTATTACAGTAGCAATAGTCTACATATATACCTGCAATACATACTCGACATCCCCTTGCACTGAGTGGTTGGGACTATTGGAGCTGAGGTAGGGCTCCACTCCATGTGCAGTACATATGGCAAACATATATGTATATATCATTATACATATATCCATATAGATATGTAAACATATACATATTTTGCTTACTGTATGACAACAGTTTTACACAGATGTGCCTGTGTTCCAGACCCTGTCCTCCACCTACATACCTGGCTTTGCACATGTGAAATGGTGTCAGGCTTTGTTATGCAGTGGGCTGTGTGTATGTCATGCTGTCATTCTTGCCATCCCTTCACTGCTGTTGTGTCCCCCACACATACTGGGGGGTTGGGGTCATATATGTGTAGGCTTCACCTACACAATACATGTGTGCCCTAATGCACTGCAGAGGGCAGTGTACGTAACAGTGGTATATGGCTCAGTAGTAGTGAGTGAAGGGGGTGGTGCACCATGACTAACCTAGGCTGTTGCAACATGTGTTGTATCTGGGGTACGCTGCCTTAAGGTATCTGGATGTACATTACCATACAGTCCACCATGGGTAAATGAGGCCTACTGCCTCCTGCCATACGGAATGTTCTGTTTGTCATTGCGATTGTGATGGTGTCAGTTATGCCTTGTTATGTAGCAGATACATCCCGTTCTGTCATCTGGTGCCTGTACCCCCTAGGGATTGTGTACAGAGTGTAGATAGAGGCTGCTGACCTATACATCTGCATTATGTGCTGTTGATTGTCTGGTATGCTGTGGGCCAGTCTGTCATTACTATTGTATTACTAGAAGACCTCGGCCTAGACAGCAACATATGTCAACCTTTCCAGACTACTGTCTCAGTATAACTGTTTCACAGTTGCATTATACTGTTCATATGAATGTCAGTGTCTAAACGGCTATATGACATGGCATAAACAACTGTCATAGTACACAAATATAGCTTTCACATTAATTTATGGGCACCCGTTTGTGGTGTTATACCCTTTGATATCTCTGTGGGTATGTGTTGCATGCTATGAATGTCATTCGTATGGGTGGCTCATACAGTCTCCAGTTGGTAAGGTGGTGACTGTAGGAATACTGGCTGCTCAATATTGTGTGCACGTACTACATATGTATCTTACTGTACATATCTCTGTGTGTGTATGTGTACCTACATATATATGTATGTATATATATATATATATATATATATATATATATATATATATAGATATATATATATATATATATATATATATATACACACCTGTATCTGCATATATCTGTCTGTGTATATGTATCCTAGGGATGGCCATGTTATGTCTGGTCCTGGCTATGGGCTCTGCAACACTTGTTTCTGTATTACAGGGAGGGACGTGCTTGACTGGGGGGGGGTATACCTATTCATACCAGACATATATTGTGTGGGGCCTCTCAACACTATTAACGTTGCATGAGGACATATATGTTTTTGTTGTATCCCCATTGTTATCACCAGATGTCTGTCCATATACACCTATATATGTAAATGTATATATCTGCTGACATATAAATGACCTGCTGTATATATTTACACATGTAGATGTAGACATATATATCCATAGATGTAGGCATTTGCATGTATATATGTTCATATATATTTATATATGTATATATTCATATATATACCGTAATAACGGCCACACAGGTTAAAAACGCACTCTCCAAAGCTACGAATACAGCATCCATGGGACCAGATGGCATCCCGGGCTGTGTACTACATGAATTACAAAATTAACTGGCACCTCACCTAAGTGTCATGTTTAATCATAGCCTCACCTCAGGTTTTGTGCCCACTGAGTGGCGAAGAGCTACAGTTATCCCACTCCACAATGGGGGGAATCCACCTTGGATCCTGGAAACTACTGTCCCATCAGTCTGACAAGCCTTATCTGCAAGGCCATGGAGCGTATTATCATCGAACTTATAAATAAAGACATTGGCAACCTTCAGACACTGGACCCCATGCAGTTTGGGTTCGTGAAGGGCCGATCTTGTCTCCTGAACCTGATTGACTTCTTCGAATCAGTCTCCAGAGCCATGGACAAGGGTAAGGTGGTCCACACAGCCTATCTAGACCATGCCAAGGCCTTTGACACCATCCCCCACTCTGGAATCATAGATAAACTTACTAAGTTCGGCATAAATCCCTAAATCACCCAATGGGTTGCTAACTGGCTTACTGATAGAACTCTCAGTGTAAAAGTATTCGACTCCAAATCCAGCTCCAGACAAGTGACAATGGGAGTACCTCAGGGTTCAGTCCTGGGACTGCTCTTGTTTGGCATCTACTTCTCTGAAGTACAGGCCAACACTAAGGGACTCTGGCTAACAAAGTTCGCAGATGACTGCAAACTGGGAGCCATTACTGAATCCCCAAATGATGTGGATACTCTACAAAAGGGCCTTACAGAAACAGATGCTTGTTGCCAGAGCCATGGGCTCAAGCTCAATGCCAAGAAATGTATAGTTATCCCCTTTGGGAAAAAACATGTATCTGTGATTTACCATATAGGTGGCAGTACACTAAACACCAAAAGTGTGATAAGAGACTTAGAGACACAGGTGGACAGTCATCTCACCTTCGATTACCACATCGCCACAATAGTCAGGAAATCCTTCTATGTGGCACACCTCATCACTAAGGGCTTTTCATCCAGAAAAAAGGAGGTCATTGTCCCATTGTACTCATCCCTCATTAGACCCATTATAGAATACACCCCATTTGGTATGTACCTCTCAAGACATCTGCAACAACTGGAAAGGCTACAGAAATGCCTCACTAAAAGAATCACAGGCCTAAAGCAGATGCCCTATGCTGACCACCTTAAAAAAACTCCAGCTATACTCTGTCGCATATCGTCTATTCAGAGGCAATCTCTGCTTAACATACAAGGCCATGTCAAACCCAAAGCTGTTCGACATGCTACACTTAAAGAAATCCCAGTCTCTCACAGCCACATGGTCCAAGAATCTAAACCTTGTCATCACAATAAACAAATCATACTGGAGAGATAGGTTCCTGACCCAGAGACTCTCCAGATTCTGGAATAGATTGCCCATACATGTCAAGCAGAGTGCCTCTTTGGCCCTCTTCAAAAGGAACCTTGACAATTGGATGGGAGAAAGGAAATTCACCCTGGGGATCATGTCAGTCGTCCTTTTAGACAGGGGTCCAGGAAAGTAAATAGTGTGGGAAGAAATAGCCAGGGAATTCTTATGGCTAGGCTTGTATAGGGCCTAGGGCTGATAGCCTAGTACCAAGCTATGAACCTATGAAATGCATCATAGCTGCTTGGCTACACTACCTAACATGTATGCATTACACATTACCCATGACAGCATCTTACACTGCAGTACATTGCAGCACTCTTTAACAGCCACTATGTGCATCAGAACCATATTAGCCTGTCCCTGCATCGATGTTATGGATGACAGTTATATGTCACAGGTATCATCATATGCACAGGGTGTGTTGCTGGTTTGCCAGAGGCTGAGGGTGGTCCATACATGTGTTACCATGTGTGTGGGTGAGGGGTTTGGTTCATTGATTGGTGCATGGTGATGTGATGTGTGTCAGTATGGGATCACCCTAGGTGTGGTTGCATAGTGTGTGGCTATGCTTGCACACAGTCCTGCCATGTGGCTGCCCTATACAGGTGTTGTTGGACAACTGCAGACCATACCTGGCAGGGTGTGCAGTTCAGTGCCTCCGGCCATGGACACGCTGACTGTGCCTGCCAGGGGTTCCATGGGCACATGCAGGTACAGACCTTGAGGTGCTACTCTCCCCTGATGATGACAGGTGTCCGCTGGAACTATGTCCCGCCTGGGACTGGCAAGGGCACGTGCACGAGGCCTGCTGTGGTGTGGTATGGACAGCACCCCCAGTGGTGTGCCGGGGCTGGTATGGCCACCACGGGAGTGGCTTGGTGTCCTGGCATGTCTACGTTGACCACCAGCTGCTGGTTGGTGTTTCTGGCCTACGTCCATGCGGCCATTGCACCACTCCCACCACACATTCAAGAACAGACATTCCACAGTTGAGAAGACCCACCATCTCACTCCACCATTTATCCATGACCTCAGTATGTTCACGGAGGGCAGCAGCAATGCAATGGAGGGTGCCAATTACAGATGAGAAAGCAGCCTCAGGCCCTGTCAGGTGTACATGTCCATACATGCCTGTGCCTCCATTACAGCCTGAAACATGCTCCTGGTGGTACCAGTTGTGGCGCCTCTGCCAGGGGCATGATGACCAGTGGCCGTCTCTCGAGCACCACGGTACATCTCCCGATGTGATGGCCTGCCGGACATCTGGCTATGCCAACTGTGACTCGACACAGTTGGTATGGACACCAGACTTTCCTGGTCACTGGCACCAACTGTTCCTCTGCTATGGCCACGTGTGATGGGGTTTATAGGCACACTGTAATTGTGTGCGGGCTTGGGGGGGCTTGGAGAGTGATGAAAAATGTAGGTGCAGTTTCGGCCTCTGAAAACCCCACCTGTGCCTCAACAGTACCATCATCATCAGTGTCTGTACGGACACCTACCTCAGTTTGCATGCAGGAGGGTCCCTGACCCACCTCGCCACCTGTGGGGAAACAAACACACACTTTAAGACATGTACAGCATTGCATAATAGTCCGCACATTTACACACATACACATACACACACACTCACAGTCACACAGACAGTCACACAGACAGTCACAGTCACACACACACACACAGTCTCACACACACACACACACACACGCACACACACACACTCATACATGTACACCCTCAAACACTGACAGTCCACCTTACTACCTCCCTTGCTCTGGGTTTACAGACAGCCCCACATTCAGTTACATATGTTCTCCATCCTGCATGCCACTTGCTAACATACACTCATTAATACTACCCATTAACATATCATACCTCTCCATGACTACACATGTGATCACAACACAAGACCTGTTACTCCATCACCTTCCTGACTTTGGTGGAGTAGGTTGTACATGACCTCACTGCTGTCATCCAGTATTACCCTGTGTATGTCCAGTCATGGTGTACATGGCCCCTATATCGTTGGGGCTGCTACATTCACTACATATGTCACACATCGGAGCCTCATACTACAGTCTTGATCAGTCCATGCCACATCTGCTGCACAATCAACCCGTCATGTGGACAACAGTAATACCTGGATACACTCACTGATGTGGTCTGGTAATTCCCCATTGCATTAGTAGTGCTGCATACATGGGTAGCTGGTTATCTATCTGCTGCTGGCAATATGATGTGTATACCTGGTATGTGCTTTACCTCCCAATGCATGTTCTGTGCTATAGACCTTGTTATGCTATCAGATGTGCTGTGTTCACATATTGGACAGGCTGTCCTGGTATCTCATGTGTCACTACATGTACAGCACAATCCCAAGGAGAAGTAGTGGCAAGTGATCAATCCCACTATTGCCTGTGCATACATGGACACCCTCACAGACACACATGTACACACACATCAGACATGCATCGACCACACTCCACCAGATTGCACTTACACACACATTCAACACCCCCCCACACACACACACACCTACATGTGGGGTTGCACACCTTTTGTACACACAGTCCTCCCATTACCCTTCTGTCAGCATGTATTACATCTGGTGCTCAGCAGCATGCAGTGCAACTATAGTGACCTCATGCTAGCAGCAGTATACATGTGTGTGATGCATGGGCTGTGTTGATAGGTTATCACCCTTCCCCTTGTTAACACTGCACCCATGTACAAAGTGTTACTGTCGACCTGTTCTGCACCCTGCCTTGTACTGTGCACCATACCACACAGGTGTACAAACCATTGCTGCTTATGTAGTACTGTGTCTGTTATGTCAGCTCCAATGCTCACAGCCCATATGTGTTACAGCACTCATACCTGGGATGATATGTGAACAGATATGATTTTTGAATGCCTGATGTCTGCTTTGCAGATCACAACATCAGCAGTGCATGCATGACCAGTACAGGACTATTACACTGACACCCACCAGACCTTACCATGGCTGTGGGGGGTACCCTGCACATGTCCCAGAAGTCTGCATGGTTGCAAGGTCTACTCATGTGCACATCCCTTGGAGTGCACACACTGCTGTCAGTATTGCTGTGGGGTCAGGGTTACATCTTCCACAGTTACATAACCTGATTATGTGCAGTTACAGCCATGAGGGTGTTGTTTCACACATGTCCCTACTGTAGGCTGTGTGCCCTGCCATACTTCTCATCCCTGTGGACACATTGCACAATGACAGGATGTTAGTTATCTTGCATGTGTCTGTTGTACCCTTCCGATACCCCAGCATGGTCACTACTGTGATGCAGTGCATTTCACAACAACAAAATGTGAACGTGTACAGCATGCCGTATGGGTAGGTAAGTTAGATGTGTGCATGGAATATCCCATAGCCATTAAATGCACAGTGTCTTGTCATGCATGAACATGAACCATACTCACTGGCTACAGGCTGCTGCTGTGGTGGTGTCCTGGAGGGAACTACATAAGAGTGTGAGGAATGTTGTTGTCAGTGGCCACAGCTGTGGCATTCGTAAAGTGTGAGTGCAGCATTATATTACATCGACAGTAAGGGTCCACAATACTACAGCTTATACATGTCTGTTTATTACTACTACACAGCAACAGACTATATATATGACATCTCAGATTTGCATGATGTACCTGTACAGATGCAGATGCATATACACGAGTGGTGTACTGATGTGCCCTGATGCCTTACCTGCACTCTCCTCAGCCAGTGTGTCGGTGGCACCCACCTCCACAATGCGCCCTGCCAGTTGATGGTGCTGCAGGTGGGCTGGTGCCACAAGGCTCCAGAGTAGCTCCTCCACATGGGTGAGGGGTAGATGGACGGCTTGCCCCCCCCATTGTGAGGTGGTCTCCCCATACAGCAGCAGCACGCTGATGTACATGGCTGCAATGAAGCTGGACCTGCTCATAGCTGTGGTTTTGCAGTCTGACATCATTGACCCTGTGGACTAGTTCGTTCCACAGTGCGGTCCTCTCCTGCTGATCATGGGCTGTCCTTCTGAACAGCTGTTCATAGTGCTGTATGAAATGTGCAATGATGACTTCTGTTTCGGCAGCACTGTAAACTGGCAAACAGATGTGGGGCATACTCCCTGGAAGATATAAAGATGAAAACAGGTTAGTGCAACTCATACAGCAGGGTTACCATAGTTCTTAATACACATCTTTGTCTCCCCCCACCATATCAGCTACAACAAACTTTTCGCAGAAGACAGTTGGTATGTTGGCTACTTACCTGCCATTGGGACATATGTTGTATTGTACCAAGCTTTGTGCTGTGTGCTTGTGCCATGCTTTGTGCTATGTGTTTGTAGCCATGCTCCCTGTGGGGACACTATCTCTGCTGGCCTGCTACAGACTATGTCACCTGCATGCCATTGTCAGGTCCACTATATATATATATATATATATATATATATATATATATATATATATATATATATATATATATACGCATATGTGTAGATATATCTTGTGGGTGTTTACATACCTACATCTATATGACTGTCTGTATATCTGTAAACATACCTGTCTAATTATATATCACACAGATATTTATCTATATGTGGGGTGCGTACAAACATCTGGTCCACATTCTGTAACGGTCTTTCATTCACAGCTGCACTGTTCTGCCTTACTGCAACACAGCCAGATGTCACATATGAACACAGGCTAACATTAGGGTGGTATATATGGTGAGAGATTGCTGGTAAGCCTATTATACACCTATGGCATTTGTGCATGCTGCATTAGACATTAACATGACTATCCTGCGTGTGGTGTGCTCTGACACAATGTGTCTATCATGACGGCAGTACTTCCAACACCAGCTACTGCCCACACTAACATACCAAACACACATATTATGGCTTAAATCTTTGTCATTCCTTGCTGATCTGAAACAGCTGGCAGGTATGTCCCACTCCCTTCAGGGATAGACAGTATTGTCCAGAGCAGTTGTTCAGCAGAACTTCATTACAGGGACAACTACAGATGGCACGTATCAACATTCCACATCATATTTCCTATTATTCTATACCACATACTACTTTCAATTACATACTTGTTGGCTGGCAACTCGGCACGTAAAAATCTACTGCCAATCACTAGCGGACTGGAGTTCCATTGTGATAATTCCCTAACCGGGAAAAGCTGAAAGACGCAACAACAACTTGTTGTTTAAGGTGTGTGTGTGTGTGTGTGTGTGTGTGTGTGTGTGTGTGTGTGTGTGTGTGTGTGTGTGTGTCTCTCTCTCTCTCTCTCTCTCTATCTCCACTAGAGTGATTGAGCTGGTTTGAATGGATTGCAGCATGGCTTTTGTAAGTGATGCACATGATCAGGTGATGGGCTCTGCACCAATCAGTGTGCAACAGTTGCTAATTGCATGCAGCTTGCTGTGTAGTACTTCAGATAACCACTGTCATGGCAACCCAGTACTATAAAATACTGACTCATGTGGGCATTGTCCCTTAACCTTTCCAGTATGGAGGACATCCTTCCTGTATGTGGGCAGCTGTGCTCCAGACAGCAGGTTGCAATACCTCTTACAGCAGGAATTGCAGACACAGGCCAATTACACATTTGTATGAGGTTACAGACCTACAGACAGTGTGAGTAGTGCTCTTATGTGCATTGTATATTGCTGGTCTTGCAGTATTTGTGTGTACATAGTAGTTTAGGATGGAATGCAGTCTGTCTGCATAGCTCTCAACTCTGAGCCTATCCACATGATGGCCAGTAGATTGTCTGTTTGGTTTGGTCTGTGCACTACACATGTCTTGCCCTACATATATCACTGGCAGTCTGTATGTTGCATGCTATCAGTACATGGCTGCATCCATTTGTGTTTCTGATGTCGTATTCCTGCATAAGGGTATTTTGCAACAAATCCTGTAACACCAGCAATTTCCAGGATGTGTAACAGCAATATTGCAAGCATCGCCCTGTGTGCCTGCCTCTGGCCTCCACATATATGCAGGCTTTGTCCTTCTGTGATACATTTAGGGGTTGTTGGGTAATGGCCTATCATTATTTACTGCTAGCATTCCTGCTACCATCCCAGCCATATCGTGGTCAGGGTCCATACATTTGACCGATACATTGACATTACCACAACTAATACATTCCCCACTATGGCTTGACTACAGGGTGTAATTGGAGGCTGCTGAAATAATTGTTGATTGTTACCTATCTTGAAGGCAAATCCTTTGTCTACTGTTGTACTAATTGAAGGCCTTGGCCTGGACAGCATAGTATGTTATATATCGACATTGCTTGCATCTACTGTTTTGTGTGGGCCTTGCATTCATCACTGATTACATATTTCAGACTTTATGTGCTGTAAGTAATGGCATACATTATTGTATAGTACACAAATAAAGGTTTTCTGTGTATGCATACCTGTGTGTTGTGTCATGTCCTTTGAATTGTGAGTAGGTATATGTTTAATGTAAGTATTCTCATTTGTTGGAATGGTTGCTACACTACACATTTCACAGGTACCAGTTACAGGGCTTGTGGCTGAGGGATATATTTTGCACCCAGTACGTCCACACTACTTTTACATATGTATGGCTACTAATATCTTTTGTCTGTGTATATGTGTATGTACCTCTATATATATATATATATATATATATATATATATATATATATATATATATATATATATATATATTATATATCTATATCTATATCCCAATATACATATATATATATATATATATATATATATATATATATATATATATATATATATATTATATATACATATATTATATATATATATTTGTCAATGTATTGATGTGTGTGCATATCTGAACCATTGTGATGTGTACCCCTTCCACATTGTACATTCCCTATGGTAGAATGACTTTTCTGCATGATATGTTACAGATATTACCCTGACATTTATAAGTGAATTGGCTTACTGTGAAAGCATTGTGGCTGTGTTGTAGAGGGTCCCGTAGCCAAGAACTACATGTGCTGGGTATTGGATTGCACAGCATATCAGTTAGGGCTGTGGGGGGGGGTAACATCATAGCACTAATTACCAGGTATCCCTCATTTGAGCCCCCACCCCATTAACAGTGCATATGGTCTGTTATGTTGTAGTGAGTGGTTCAGAATTTTGTTCCCATGTAGTAATGCTATATACAGCTATATCTGTATATATATATATATATATATATATATATATATATATATATATATATAAATATATATATATGTATGTGTGTATATATATATATATATATATATATATATATATATATATATATATATATATATATATCTGTTTATCTGTCTACATTTCCAGATATATATCTGTCAATATGTCCATGCATGTTTGGATCATATTTTGGCCTGTACCTCATTCTCTTGGCAATTGACATGGATGATCACAGGACTGTAGTCAGTAACTAGTGCCAACACTTTTGTGTTTCAGACTTCATCTCCTTCAAGATATGTGTTGTAATACATATCACTGTGTGACTAGCAACATTTTAGGTGTCTTAGAGCAGTATTTGACATATATCCCTACTTGTACCCACATTTTGGCTCACTTTGTCCAGAATTCTTGCATTAAGAAGTTGTGTGGTATGATATTACTACATTTCCTGTACTGTTGACTGATTGTGCTGGATGATATGTTGTGAAAACATTAGGTTATGTATATCTGCCATGGTTTATTGATAGATCACT
This sequence comes from Protopterus annectens, assembly GCF_019279795.1. Lineage (NCBI taxonomy): Eukaryota > Metazoa > Chordata > Ceratodontiformes > Protopteridae > Protopterus > Protopterus annectens. Next base: position 338,775,355 of record NC_056741.1, on the reverse strand, counting down.
TTGTGTATAGAGTGCAGGGTCTTGGAATCGAGCCTTGGAGAGGCAGTTAATTTTGTTGCTGGGCAGAACAAGGGACGTTGGCTACAGAGTGATTAAGGCTCTTTTAAGCAGTTGTCAGTGGTTTGCGCAATGGTAAGCACTACTAACCTCCGCTTATGGTTTCGTACAGTCTGTTAGCTTCTAATTTCTCAACCTGTGTAGGCATAGCTTATCCCCGGGCAAGATCGCGCAAACCCACTTACTGCTGCATAAAAGTGCTAACTGCCACTTACCCCCACGTTAATTTATTTAAAAGAAAAGAAAAAGGGATTGATAGGAAAGTGGTGAAAAATGGGGCACAAATAGGGAAAGACAGTAGGGAAATTAGCTAGGCATGTGCAGGAAGGGTATAGGAAAGGTCCATAGCTTCTCATTTCTTCTACAGAAACAGCTGTGCATATACATTACATTTGCAGGTACATTTAGACCTTCAAACTCCTGGGGGAGGGGTGAGGAAAACATATATTCATTGTGACACCAATTAGACCAGATTACATGTGTCCAGTGGAGACTTGTGCAAAATGGACAGCTATGTATGGGGCAAGATTTTTTTGTGGGAACAGATTGCCCTTTTTTTATTATTCAGGTGAGAGTGGGATGTTGGAGAGGGGTAATAGGTATATTTGGGGAGGGAGGTTGGGTAGGTTAACTGACAAAACACACAAGACACATACAGGGCCGACATATGATACATGTGGGGGGTAAACACCTTGGATGGGGAGGGGTGTTTGGAAGTCTCAAGCCCATGAGCCCCCAACTGGAAACAGTGGGCCTGAGGTCCCTACCCATGGGCAGTCACCACTGCACCTTCATGGCCCAGAAGGTGTCTGTGCTGGGGGCTGTGTAGGAGGGGCAGGGTCACCCTCTAATAACGCCACTCAGCCCTCAAGCTGGAGTAGCTGCTTTTGATACTCCAGATCGAGCTTCCTACGCACCACAGCCTGGACCTGTTGATGGGTCACAGGTTCCCCTCCATGCCCACTCCGAGGCGGGGAGCAAGCCCCATCTCCTGCAGTGGTTCCTCCAGAAGGCGGCACCCTATAGATCTCCCTAAGCACCATGTCACAGACCTGATGATGGCTGACTGGTTCCTCTCTGCCCCCGCTCCCAGGGGGCCGAGCCCTATCCCCTGTGGCAGTTCCACCCAAAGGTGGTGCAGGGCCTACAGAGGAGGAGGAGGTCCCAGGCTGGGCCCCAGATGTGCTGGTGCCCAGTGCCATGGCCAGCTGAGGTGGGACAGGTGGGTCCGATGGGTCCGATGGGACCGACCTTCCCATACAAGCGGTGTTGTTGCCGGTTTATGGCAGATATGGGTTAGTAACAGGCAACAGCATTTAGGATTAGTTATAACAGCATGCATAGGTATTCCCATTAACCCGACACACCAGATTTAACACAGTTGCAGAGCTAGCAGAACACATGCATATATGGAACAACAGTGGCCATTACAAGAGCATGCAGGTTTCATTGGCAACAGGCCACCAATATGGGTGTATTTTAACATGGCACATGCATAGAAACAAATGTGAATATGTATAAACTATTAGGACATATGTCCCAACAAGTGTTTGGAGTGTACACATACCAGTTGAGGAGTGTCATTGGGTTATTTCGCACATATGGTAGGGGTGAGATAGAGTTCAATTAACAACTAATATATCCTTGTAGTTTTCACAACGTTCCTAATCACTGCAGTGATCTTTCCCTTACAAGTATTATTACACTACCCAATGGCCTTATATTGTACACTGGTATGTTTATAGATTATTATATACGTCACCTGTGTCTTACATACAGGCGTGACAAGATGCAGGTGTTAATGCAACATATGTTGAGTATTGCTGTCATACACTTTGGGTGAGGTGCTAGAATGACAGGTTTGTTTTCATATACATTCTATGACTATGTACACATTTGTTCAGTTATATGTCATTAACAGCTGCCTACATTCTTGGGTTCCTCACACTGCTTTTTCAGGGAAACAGGTACCAGTCTGGTGATATGGGCCATTTATCTGGACATGCTGGACAGACTGGAACAGTTGTGGGTTATGAATATGCATACAACTGTCTATCTGAACATTCTAGCAAATTCTGTACAGTTGGGTCTAATTATACATACAGCTTTCTATCTGAACATTGTAACAAAATCTGTACAGTTGTGGGGTACGATTATGCATACACTTACTAACACTCCTGGGATTCAAACCCCTGCTGTGTGTGACAACAAAATTATAGTTAACATCACAGTACACTGTGCCATCATGGAATTGATGTGAAGCTTCCTACTGTTTTCTTTCTAAGTCTCCCTCATTTGCACAATATGACTGACCTCTTGGCAGTTCCAACATTGTTATACAGAACTTCATACACATTTTATCTGCATACCACAGCGTGGGTAACACTACGTAATACAACAGTACTATTTATAGTGTGCAACAGTTCAACTACATATGAAAGAAGAGTACACAGAAGCATTCCAGGGGTTATACCTTTATTCACAGAATATTACACATTTATTCCTACTGGTACAACAATTTCTAAGGCTCTTATATTTATTTGTTATGACAGTACATGCAGAGACATACTAACCTGCCATGCGACGCATCCTTTGCAACCTAGCATCATGGGCCTGCTGATTCACAGCCCACTCATCTGCAGGTGTTGGAGGAATACAGTGATATTTAGCCATACCTATCCATAGTATACACAAGCTAGGCAATTCTTAACTACTTAGTGGAATGAGTACTTACTCAGTGCTGAGGCATTAGCCATTTGCCGAAACTCCTGGATCCACTGTTCCAGTACATCCCCCCCTCCACTGCTTCAGGTCAGCATAGTGGTGCCTGACCTACTCAACAGTCTGGGGCATACCTGTGGCACTGGTGAGGTCACGGGCGAGACTGTCCCAGGCCTCCATTTTAAACTGCGAGCCCTGGTACTAACCCTGCAGTAGTCTCTCCTCATGGTGTTTTACCAGGAGCCATACCATGAGTTTTGACTCCTGGATGCCCCAGCGCTGCACTCTAAAATGAGTGCCTACACCCACACCAGCCATTCTGCCTGCAGTAGGAAGCTACAACCACTTATGGAATGCATTCGTGCCTGTGTGGTTTATATACGGCCAATTACCCACACTTTTCTGTGATTGGCCGGGTTTGAAGAGGCTAAGCTATGGGCACACCTGCTTACCTAAAGTTGGAAGTGCTTATAGGGGTATACTGGTAGGCAGATTGGATCGGATCCCCTACACATTGCTTACTCTTACTAAGTTGAGCTGTGCTGCGGTTAGCATTGCTTAGTAGTTAATTTGCACTATATTTGCCTTTTGGCAGTGATTTATTCTTCATTACAGGTTTTATATGTGTCTGTTATCCGTGATTTATGTGTACATACACTGCATAGGGACCTGGAGACTTCTTCACTTTATTACAATAACACCTCACATCTATGCTTACTGCAGCACTCCAGTTCACATATTTATATTATATAGCAAGTTATACCACTTCACACTGTACATAGATTCAGTTCACATCTTTGGTTTGATTTACCTGTGGTGAGGATTAGTTTGCTGATACCTCATTCATCTGTATTTGTATGATGGTTTAGTGGTTGACTACTGTCACTATAGTGTACAGGGTCCTGAGTTCAAGACTTGCAGATGCAGTTTATTTTGTTGCTGGGCAGAACATATGAATTTGCGCAGGTTTGTGTGATGGTAAGCACTGCTAACCTCCTGTTACAGTTTCTTAAACCAGTTAGCTCCTATTTTGCTTAATCTGTGTAGGCAATGCTCACTGCTGCCCACACAGGTGTACTCCCACTTGCTGCCACGTACCCCCTTGCTACTTCATGTACATGTCAGTTTTATACATGCTTAAGTCAGGTGTACATGTCAGGTATGACTGTTCACGAAGGTCAGTGTAAGGTTAAGTGGAATTCCAGTTTAGCATTTCTGGTTAGGTTACACTCAGGTATTCAGGTTAGGTTTAGTTATGCCATACCTGTGTTGTATGAGTAGATGTAAATAGTGGAGGTGTAGGCGGGTAGGTGGAGGGGGGTGCATTTTAACTGCATGGTAGGCCATTCAACTGGTGGGGTTGCAGTAGTGCAGGTTTGCAGGGTGTTGGGATATGTATGTGAGGCAGAACAGGAGGTGTCAGTGTCAGTAGTTGATGTAGGGGTCTGAAGTGTTAGGGCTTGGTGGACTTTGCCAGGTGGTGATCCAAGTGTGATCGGGTTTTCCCTTCATGTGTTTTTACATGTGTAGTCTGGGACAGCTGCAGTAATACACCTTGGATGGGGGTTCCAAATTATGCCAATATAGTTGTGTGGAGGGTGTCACCTACGTGTGACAGTGGGCATTACTACGACTGCAACAGAGGTCGATAGGTAAGTGGTGTTATTGGACCACACAGAGGGGCTGATAGCAGGGGACATGTCCAGGGATGTGCAAAATGGCTGACAGAAAGGTCCACAGCTGGCCATTTCTTCTACAGCAACAGCTGTGTATATACCCTGCATTTGGGGGAAGGTCCGGACAATCACACCCCTGGATGGGGGTGAGGACAGCAACATAGCTCTCAACTGATCAAAGAAAAATCTCAACAAAATCAGGGACAACTCCTCAAATAATCAGGGACAATCAGGGACATTTTCTAAATATTTTTAGTATTAACCAGAAACATTTGTAGAATAAGAGAATGTGGATTAATATAGGTTTTCTGACGTGAAGCATCTATAACTCTGAATTACTATCATTATTTATTAAGGGCAATTCACCACCTTTTCTTCAGAACTCACCAGTTTTCTGGGGGATTAAGAGGGACAGACCTAATATCGGAGTCTATATCAGGGACAGATGAGAGGTCTGGACAGCAATAATACCTTGTGATGCCAATTAGTTTGGCTTACATGCCTACAGTGGGGTGCTGCGACCAAGGGTTCTTTGGTGTCATTTAGTGGGTTTGCAACAACAC
>NC_056741.1:338762986-338769838 GCF_019279795.1 Protopterus annectens | reverse complement strand
AAAGTAAAAGGCAGTAAGCAGGCCATAAAGCACAAAAATTAAAAGTAGAAAGTAAAGGCCAAATGGTAAGCCACTGGGGTAAGGGGGGAAAAATGGGTCCAAAAAAGCCGTTTGGGAAAAGGGTTTGGAAAAAAGCACCGAAAAAAACAAAAAAAAAAAAAAAAAAAAAAAAAAAAAAAAAAAAAAAAAAAGAAAAAAAAAAAAAAAAAAAAAAAAAAAAAAAAAAAAAAAAAAAAAAAAAAAAAAAAAAAAAAAAAAAAAAAAAAAAAAAAAAAAAAAAAAAAAAAAAAAAAAAAAAAAAAAAAAAAAAAAAAAAAAAAAAAAAAAAAAAAAAAAAAAAAAAAAAAAAAAAAAAAAAAAAAAAAAAAAAAAAAAAAAAAAAAAACAAAAAAAAAAAAAAAAAAAAAAAAAAAAAAAAAGGGTTTCAGGCTAAAGGAAAATGCTTCAGGTCCCTGTAGTGGTCCTGGCACTGATGACAAGAGTTGGGTATACAAGTGTTTTCAGAAACCACTATGGAAAGACTGTGTCAGCCATTCACTTTATAATGGAAATGGTTATAAGAACCTCAATTAGGAGCTCCTGGTGGTTTCTGTGCAGCAGATACAGAAATATCTTACTCTTTTTTTCTTGCACACTGGAGAGCCTTGCCTTGAAAGCCATGACCATTCACCAAGTCACAGCCCAGAAAACTATAGCAGCCCTATCCCAGGCACACACATTGATTTTTTGGTATGATGTGCAACAGGGGCAGTTTGTTAGCACTATCAGATGTTGTGCCACTATTGCTTAGCCACATCTTAATGGAGCAGCATGATGGAGTTAGAGTGTGGACACTGTCATGGAAAATCTCATGTTTGCTAGGTGCATAATGCCTAACTGTGATAGCAGTTTTGCTCTTTATGCCTCTAAGATCTGCAAACATTATTAGATCTTCTTGCATCTCCACTGGTGTTATTGATACCCACATGCATGATCAATATGCTTTGCAGGTGCTCATGTGAGTGCATAAAGGTGTGACAAGCTCTCAGTATAGCTTTGTTCATAACAACCATGAGTAAAATCTGTGATTAAGAAACATCTATTAGCTGATGCTTCATTAGCATGAATGCCACTCAAGAAGCTATAAAATTTGTGATATAAGCTTCTGCGGCTGTCATATGCCTTATCACACTAGAGAGGATTGCAAACCAGCAGCAATAAGAGCTTAAGGAAGGTTTTCAGAACAGGTGTTTTCATTGAAGCTTTTTCGGTGGAAAGGTAAGAACATTTCCTGACAGTTGATACTGCTTGCTACTATCCCCTGGATTCACCAATCTCCTGTGCAGGACTAGTCTAGTGCTGCACGGAAGCAGCAGTTTAGGAGGAGGATGGCAGCACGCCAAGCATATTAATGAAGGCACGCTGCCTGACCTCCTAATCCTACATGGAGCATGGACGAGTGCAGGGGGTGTGTCTGAGAGCAGATCCCACAGAATAAACATGCCCCTGCAAAGTAGAACAGCAGAAAATGTAAATAAATTAGCGAGATGGCTCATAGGTGTCTGCATATCCCCACCAACAGTCCCCCATGTGTACAAGAGCAACAGGACATAAAACACCGAGTATAGCTAACCGTAGGTGCGCGGGTGTGCCAATCGCTTAGCTACAGTTAAAGCAGTATAAAAGGCTGAAGAGGATAACAGGGAAGATATAGCAAATGAATCAGCACAGCAATAGCGTAGTGGTCAGAGCATCCGCCTAACAAGGAGGCATTCCCGGCTTGAGTCCCACTGCAGCACATACCATTTTCCATGTGTAATCTGTATACGGACATTTATTTACATTTTATTGATGTATAACCTACTAAATAACATTTAAATGTGAACTGGAGTACTGTATGAAATGCACATGTGAAGAGCCAGTACCATAATGAATAAGTCAGCAGTAAGCAGGCATAAGCACAGATAAGTAGAAGTAAGCAAATGTAAGCACTAGTAAGCATGTCCAAGTGCGTTTGGGCAGGGTGAAGCACCGCCGACACAGATCAGGTAAAGGAGACGCTAACTGCATGTAACACACTGTGACCATAAGTCAGCAGTACTAACCTCTGCGCAAACCCGTTCACAACCACTTGAAAGTGCCTTAGCACACCGTATCAAACGGTCAGTGTCACGTGTGACTCTGTGTACAATAACGGAGTCAGTCGTAGGTATTGCAAAGCATACATGGCACACAAGGTTGGCTGGTATGCACACGAAACACAGTATCCAGCAATACCAGTCAACATTACCAGATATGTAGCTAAAGAATTAGAGGTATATGTGTTTGTATGAATACTCATAACTATATAGATATATACCTCCCCCTCTCTGTAGTACAAATGTATGCATTCATAGATGGACATATAAATAAATACCCACAAATACATATATACAGATGCAGACACCCATACATCCACATGTTGTTTTATTTTATATATATATATATATATATATATATATATATATGTATATATATATATATATATATACATATATATATATATGTGTGTGTGTGTACAGCAATATATTTATAAATCTATATATGTATACATATATATATATATATATATATATATATATATATATATATATATATATGCAGACATATACATATATATATATATATATATATATATATACAGCAGTATATATATATATATATATATATATATATATATATATATATATATATATATATATATATATGGGTGTGTGTGTGTGTGTGTAGATATACACAGATATATAACTATGATAAGATACAGCACCTAAGAATGACATATGTTCACAGGCCATGCCAATGGAGGTGAGGGGCCCAAGCAAGAAACATGTAACACATAGCATGAACACCCCCCCCCCAGCAGGACAGGGGAAACATACAAACAAACCCACAAACAATGTAAACAATCCACTACTCCCCAGACCACAGGCAGGATACAACCTGGGGGGACACAGTGGACCCGAGAAGTCTAATCTTGGAACAGAGACAGGAGCATCCCTTGCGGGACACCCCAAAAATTGTCTTGATATAGGAGGAAGCCTGTGCAATGACCTATCAAGGCAGGGTGTGCACATACCCGGACTACAAGGGTGGGAAGACCTGATGACCCATGGGTCGAGACAATGTACGAGATGGGTCCCGTGAAGTGGAGAGTGGGCAGTATGTAGTGGTGTGTTTAGACCCAACCTGCGCCCAGAGTAAGGATGAGTGCTGTAGAGGAGATGCGGGTGGAGGAACTATGGGAAGGTAATTATGGGCATGCAGGTTTTTGCTGGAGAGGGTCTATACAGACAGCCCCAGGGATGTAAGCCATAGTGTTCATTGGGCAGAGGTGCACCCCAATGAGCAGCCACTCCAGCTATGAGTCCCACTGCAGCATAGTCTATTTTACATGGCAAAGAACGGAATAACCAGATGTAGATGTAAATATGTAGAGGTATGTGTGTATATATACCCATAACTACATGGAGATATACCTCTCCCTCTCCATAGTACAAATGTATACATACATAGACAGAATATATATAAATACCCACATATAGATATATATATATATATATATATATATATATATAGTATGTATATATATATATATATATATATATATATATATATATATATATGTGTGTGTGTGTGTGTGTGTGTGTGTGTGTGTGTGTGTGTGTGTGTGTGTGTGTGTGTGTGTGTGTAAATATACACATATATATATAGCTAGAATATGATACAGCAGTTAAGAATTACATATGTTCACAGGCCTTGCCAAAAGGGGTGAGGGGTCCAATCACCAAATGTGCAACACGTAGCATCAACCCCCACCCCCAGCTAGACAAGTGAAACATACAAACACACAATAAAAGTAAACACACCACTGCTTCCCAGACTACAGGCTGGATTCTAACAGTGGGAGAGACCTGCCGAGTCTAATCTTGAAACAAAGACATGACTGTCCCTTGTGGGACACCCTAAAAATTCTATGATTTTCAGGTTTCCAGACATTATACAGATGTCTAATGGCAGGCCACGCATGTTCTTGGTCTACAGGGTAGGGGAGGCCTGATGATCCATGGGGCGAGACAACATACGTGATGAGTCCCGAGAAGTGGGGAGTGGGTAGTGTCTATTGGTGTGGCCAGACCTGACCTGCATCCGGAGTAAGGAAGAGTGCCGAAGAGGATGTGCAGTTTGGGAACTATGGGTATGAAATTATGGGCCTAGCTGTGCAGGTGTTGGCTGGAGTGGTTCTATGTGGACCGCCCCAGGGATGTAAGCAATAGTGTGCATTGGGCAGAGCCGATGCCTAATGAGCAGCCATGCTTGGTATGAGTCCCATTGCAGCAAAGTCTAGTTTACATGGCAAAGGACGGTATAACCAGATGTGTTGTTGCAAACCCACTAAATGACATCAAAGAACCCTTGGTCGCAACACCCCACTGTAGGCATGTAAGCCGAACTAATTGGCATCACAAGGTATTATTGCTGTCCAGACCTCTCATCTGTCCCTGATATAGACTCCCATATTAGGTCTGTCCCTCTTAATCCCCCAGAAAACTGGTGAGTTCTGAAGAAAAGGTGGTGAATTGCCCTTAATAAATAATGATAGTAATTCAGAGTTATAGATGCTTCACGTCAGAAAACCTATATTAATCCACATTCTCTTATTCTGAAAATGTTTCAGGTTAATACTAAAAATATTTAGAAAATGTCCCTGATTGTCCCTGATTATTTGAGGAGTTGTCCCTGATTTTGTTGAGATTTTTCTTCGATCAGTTGAGAGCTATGTTGCTGTCCTCACCCCCATCCAGGGGTGCGATTGTCCGGACCTACCCCCAAATGCAGGGTATATACACAGCTGTTGCTGTAGAAGAAATGGCCAGCTGTGGACCTTTCTGTCAGCCATTTTGCACATCCCTGGACATGTCCCCTACTATCAGCCCCTCTGTGTGGTCCAATAACACCACTTACCTATCGACCTCTGTTGCAGTCGTAGTGATGCCCACTGTCACACGTAGGTGACACCCTCCACACAACTATATTGGCAGAATCTGGAACCCCCATCCCAGGTGTATTACTGCAGCTGTCCCAGACTACACATGTAAAAACACATGAAGGGAAAACCCAATCACACTTGGATCACCACCTGGCAAAGTCCACCAAGCCCTAACCCTTCAGACCCCTACACCAACTACTGACACTGACACCTCCTGTCCTGTCTCACATACATATTCCAACACCCTGCAAACCTGCACTACCGCAACCCCACCAGTTGAACGGCCTACCATGCAGTTAAAATGCCCCCCCCTCCACCTACCCACCTACACCTCCACTATTTACATCTACTCGTACAACACAGGTATGGCATAACTAAACCTAACCTGAATACCTGAGTGTAGCCTAACCAGAAATGCTAAACTGGAATTCCACTTAACCTTACACTGACCTTCGTGAACAGTCATACCTGACATGTACACCTGACTTAAACATGTATAAAACTGACATGTACATGAAGTAGCAAGGGGGTACGCGGCAGCAAGTGGGAGTACACCTGTGTGGGCAGCAGTGAGCATTGCCTACACAGATTAAGCAAAATAGGAGCTAACTGATTTAAGAAACTGTAACAGGAGGTTAGCAGTGCTTACCATCGCACAAACCTGCGCAAATTCATATGTTCTGCCCAGCAACAAAATAAACTGCACCTGCAAGGCTTGAACTCAGGACCCTGTACACTATAGTGACAGTAGTCAACCACTAAACCATCATAGCAATACAGATGAATGAGGTATCAGCAAACTAATCCTCACCACAGGTAAATCAAACCAAAGATGTGAACTGAATCTATGTACAGTGTGAAGTGGTATAACTTGCTATATAATATAAATATGTGAACTGGAGTGCTGCAGTAAGCATAGATGTGAGGTGTTATTGTAATAAAGTGAAGAAGTCCCCAGGTCCCTATACAGTGTATGTACACATAAATCACGGATAACAGACACATATAAAACCTGTAATGAAGAATAAATCACTGCCAAAAGGCAAATATAGTGCAAATTAATTACTAAGCAATGCTAACCGCAGCACAGCTCAACTTAGTAAGAGTAAGCAATGTGTAGGGGATCCAATCCAATCTGCCTACCAGTATACCCCTATAAGCACTTCCAACTTTAGGTAAGCAGGTGTGCCCATAGCTTAGCCTCTTCAAACCTGGCCAATCACAGAAAAGTGTGGGTAATTGGCCGTATATAAACCACACAGGCACAAATGCATTCCATAAGTGGTTGTAGCTTCCTACTGCAGGCAGAATGGCTGGTGTGGGTGTAGGCACTCATTTTAGAGCGCAGCGCTGGGGCATCCAGGAGTCAAAACTCATGGTATGGCTCCTGGTAAAACACCATGAGGAGAGACTACTGCAGGGTTAGTACCAGGGCTCGCAGTTTAAAATGGAGGCCTGGGACAGTCTCGCCCGTGACCTCACCAGTGCCACAGGTATCCCCTAGACTGTTGAGTAGGTCAGGCACCACCATGCTGACCTGAAGCAGTGGAGGGGGGATGTACTGGAACAGTGGATCCAGGAGTCTCGGCAGATGGCTAATGCCCCAGCACTAAGTACTCATTCCACTAAGTAGTTAATAATTGCCTAGCTTGTGTATACTATGGATAGGTATGGCTAAATATCACTGTTTTCCTCTAACAGCTGCAGATGAGTGGGCTGTGAACCAGCAGGCCCATGATGCTAGGTTGCAAAGGATGCGTCGCATGGCAGGTTAGTATGTCTCTGCATGTACTGTCATAACAAATAAATATAAGAGCCTTAGGAAGTGTTGTACCAGTAGGAATAAA
>NC_056741.1:338752986-338757986 GCF_019279795.1 Protopterus annectens | reverse complement strand
TGGAGATAGAGAGAGAGAGAGAGACACACACACACACACACACACACACACACACACACACACACACACACACACACACACACACACCTTAAACAACAAGTTGTTGTTGTGTCTTTCAGCTTTTCCCGGTTAGGGGTCGCCACAATGGAACTCCAGTCCACTAGTGATTGGCAGTAGATTTTTATGTGCCGAGTTGCCAGCCAACAAGTATGTAATTGAAAGTAGTATGTGGTATAGAAAAATAGGAAATATGATGTGGAATGTTGATATGTGCCATCTGTAGTTGTCCCTGTAATGAAATTCTGCTGAACAACTGCTCTGGACAATACTGTCTATCCCTGAAGGGAGTGGGACATACCTGCCAACTGTTTCAGATCAGCAAGGAATGACAAAGATTTAAGCCATAATATGTGTGTTTGGTATGTTAGTGTGGGCAGTAGCTGGTGTTGGAAGTACTGCCGTCATGATAGACACATTGTGTCAGAGCACACCACACGCAGGATAGTCATGTTAATGTCTAATGCAGCATGCACAAATGCCATAGGTGTATAATAGGCTTACCAGCAATCTCTCACCATATATACCACCCTAATGTTAGTCTGTGTTCATATGTGACATCTGGCTGTGTTGCAGTAAGGCAGAACTGTGCAGCTGTGAATGAAAGACAGTTACAGAATGTGGACCAGATGTCTGTACGCACCCCACATATAGATAAATATCTGTGTAATATATAATTAAACAGGTATGTTTACAGATATACAGACAGTCATATAGATGTAGGTATATAAACACCCACAAGATATATCTACACATATGCGTATATATATATATATATATATATATATATATATATATATATATATATATATATATATATATAGTGGACCTGACAATGGCATGCAGGTGAAATAGTCTGTAGCAGGCCAGCAGAGATAGTGTCCCCACAGGGAGCATGGCTACAAACACATAGCACAAAGCATGGCACAAGCACACAGCACAAAGCTTGGTACAATACAACATATGTCCCAATGGCAGGTAAGTAGCCAACATACCAACTGTCTTCTGCGAAAAGTTTGTTGTAGCTGATATGGTGGGGGGAGACAAAGATGTGTATTAAGAACTATGGTAACCCTGCTGTATGAGTTGCACTAACCTGTTTTCATCTTTATATCTTCCAGGGAGTATGCCCCACATCTGTTTGCCAGTTTACAGTGCTGCCAAAACAGAAGTCATCATTGCACATTTCATACAGCACTATGAACAGCTGTTCAGAAGGACAGCCCATGATCAGCAGGAGAGGACCGCACTGTGGAACGAACTAGTCCACAGGGTCAATGATATCAGACTGCAAAACCATAGCTATGAGCAGGTCCGGCTTCATTGCAGCCATGTACATCAGCGTGCTGCTGCTGTATGGGGAGACCACCTCACAATGGGGGGGGCAAGCCATCCATCTACCCCTCACCCATGTGGAGGAGCTACTCTGGAGCTTTGTGGCACCTGCCCACCTGCAGCACCATCAACTGGCAGGGCGCATTGTGGAGGTGGGTGCCACCGACACACTGGCTGAGGAGAGTGCAGATAAGGCATCAGGGCACATCAGTACACCACTCGTGTGTATGCATCTGCATCTGTACAGGTACATCATGCAAATCTGAGATGTCATATATATATAGTCTGTTGCTGTGTAGTAGTAATAAACAGACATGTATAAGCTGTAGTATTGTGGACCCCTACTGTCGATGTAACATAATGCTGCACTCACACTTTATGAATGCCACAGCTGTGGCCACTGACAACAACATTCCTCACACTTGTATGTAGGTCCCTCCAGGACACCACCACAGCAGCAGCCTGTAGCCAGTGAGTATGGTTCATGTTCATGCATGACAAGACACTGTGCATTTAATGGCTATGGGATATTACATGCACACATCTAACTCACCTACCCATACTGCATGCTGTACACGTTCACATTTTGTTGTTGTGAAATGCACTGCATCACAGTAGTGACCATGCTGGGGTATCGGAAGGGTACAACAGACACATGCAAGATAACTAACATCCTGTCATTGTGCAATGTGTCCACAGGGATGAGAAGTATGGCAGAACACACGGCCTACAGTAGGGACATGTGTGAAACAACACCCTCATGGCTGTAACTGCACATAATCAGGTTATGTAACTGTGGAAGATGTAACCCTGACCCCACAGCAATACTGACAGCAGTGTGTGCACTCCAAGGGATGTGCACATGAGTAGACCTTGCAACCATGCAGACTTCTGGGACATGTGCAGGGCACCACAGCCATGGTAAGGTCTGGTGGGTGTCAGTGTAATAGTCCTGTACTGGTCATGCATGCATTGCTGATGTTGTGATCTGCAAAGCAGACATCAGGCATTCAAAAATTATATCTGTTCACATATCATCCCAGGTATGAGTGCTGTAACACACAGGGCTGGCGAGCATTGGAGCTGACATAACAGACACAGTACTACATAAGCAGCAATGGTTTGTACACCTGTGTGGTATGGTGCACAGTACAAGGCAGGGTACAGAACAGGTCGACAGTAACACTTTGTACATGGGTGCAGTGTTAACAAGGGGAAGGGTGATAACCTATCAACACAGCCCATGCATCACACACACATGTACACTGCTGGTAGCATGAGGTCACTATAGTTGCACTGCATGCTGCTGAGCACCAGATGTAATGCATGCTGACAGAAGGGTAATGGGAGGACTGCGTGTACAAAAGGTGTGCAACCCCACATGTAGGTGTGTGTGTGGGGGGGGGTGTTGAATGTGTGTGTAAGTGCAATCTGGTGGAGTGTGGTCGATGCATGTCTGATGTGTGTGTACATGTGTGTCTGTGAGGGTGTCCATGTATGCACAGGCAATAGTGGGATTGATCACTTGCCACTACTTCTCCTTGGGATTGTGCTGTACATGTAGTGACACATGAGATACCAGGACAGCCTGTCCAATATGTGAACACAGGACAGCTGATAGCATAACAAGGTCTATAGCACAGAACATGCATTGGGAGGTAAAGCACATACCAGGTATACACATCATATTGCCAGCAGCAGATAGATAACCAGCTACTCACGTATGCAGCACTACTAATGCAATGGGGAATTACCAGACCACATCAGTGAGTGTATCCAGGTATTACTGTTGTCCACATGATGGGTTGATTGTGCAGCAGATGTGGCATGGACTGATCAAGACTGTAGTATGAGGCTCCAATGTGTGACACGTGTAGTGAATGTAGCAGCCCCAACCATATAGGGGCCATGTACACCATGACTGGACAGACACAGGGTAATACTGGATGACAGCAGTGAGGTCATGTACAACCTACTCCACCAAAGACAGGAAGGTGATGGAGTAACAGGTCTTGTGTTGTGATCACACGTGTAGGCATGGAGAGGTATGATATGTTAATGGGTAGTATTAATGAGTGTATGTTAGCAAGTGGCATGCAAGATGGAGAACATATGTAACTGAATGTGGGGCTGTCTGTAAACCCAGAGCAAGGGAGGCAGTAAGGTGGACTGTCAGTATTTGAAGGTGTACATGTATGAGTGTGTGTGTGTGTGTGTGTGTGTGTGTGTGTGTGTGTGTG
The DNA here is from genome assembly GCF_019279795.1 of Protopterus annectens. Taxonomy (NCBI): domain Eukaryota; kingdom Metazoa; phylum Chordata; order Ceratodontiformes; family Protopteridae; genus Protopterus; species Protopterus annectens. The sequence continues at coordinate 338,754,354 of NC_056741.1, read as the reverse complement.
TGTGTGTGTGTGTGTGTGTGTGTGAGACTGTGTGTGTGTGTGTGACTGTGACTGTCTGTGTGACTGTGAGTGTGTGTGTATGTGTATGTGTGTAAATGTGCGGACTATTATCCAATGCTGTACATGTCTTAAAGTGTGTGTTTGTTTTCCCACAGGTGGCGAGGTGGGTCAGGGTCCCTCCTGCATGCAAACTGAGGTAGGTGTCCGTACAGACACTGATGATGATGGTACTGTTGAGACACAGGTGGGGTTTTCAGAGGCCAAAACTGCACCTACATTTTTCATCACTCTCCAAGCCACCCCAAGCCCACACACAGTTACAGTGTGCCTATAAACCCCATCACACATGGCCATAGCAGAGTAACAGTTGGTGCCAGTGACCAGGAAAGCCTGGTGTCCATACCAACTGTGTTGAGTCACAGTTGGCATAGCCAGATGTCCGGCAGGCCATCACATCGGGAGATGTACCGTGGCGCTCGGGAGACGGCCACTGGTCATCATATCCCTGGCAGAGGCGCCACAACTGGTACCACCAGGAGCATGTTTCAGGCCGTAATGGAGGCACAGCCATGTATGGACATGTACACCTGACAGGGCCTGAGGCTGCTTTCTCATCTGTAATTGGCACCCTCCATTACATTGCTGCTGCCCTCCGTGAACATACTGAGGTCATGGATAAATGGTGGAGTGAGATGGTGGGTCTTCTCAACTGTGGAATGTCTGTTCTTGAATGTGTGGTGGGAGTGGTGCAACGGCCACATGGACGTAGGCCAGAAACACCAACCAGCAGCTGGTGGTCAACGTGGACATGCCAGGACACCAAGCCACTCCCGTGGTGGCTGTACCAGCCCCAGCACACCACTGGGGGTGCTGTCCATACCACACCACAGCAGGCCTGCGTGCACGATACCTGGCCAGTCCCAGGCGGGACATAGTTCCAGCGGACACCTGTCATCATCAGGGAGAGTAGCACCTCAAGGTCTGTACCTGCATGTGCCCCATGGAACCCTGGCAGGCACAGTCAGTGTGTCCATGTCCGGAGGGACTGAACTGCACACCCTGCCAGGTATGGTCTGCAGTTGTCCAACAACATCTGTATAGGGCAGCCACATGGCAGGACTGTGTGCAAGCATAGCCACCACTATGCAACCACACCTAGGGTGATCCCATACTGACACACATCACATCACCATGCACCAATCAATGAACCAAACCCTCACCCACACACATGGTAACACATGTATGGACCACCCTCAGCCTCTGGCAAACCAGCAACACACCCTGTGCATATGATGATACCTGTGACATACCGGCTAACTGTCATCCATAACATCGATGCAGGGACAGGCCAATATGGTTCTGATGCAA